>NC_058518.1:71941491-72241940 GCF_904849725.1 Hordeum vulgare subsp. vulgare
AAATTGTAGAAGAGTTTTTTTTCTATTATTGTAGGTGAAGCTGGTGGAATATATTTAGCAATAATGTTGTTAGCATAATTCGCATGCCAAGGAGTATTGTGTGAACATTTACCATCCAGGACAAGTGGGCCATCAAGAACATTTTCCATCCGGGACAAGTTACCTGCTATAAGATTTTCAACTCCGTTCCTATCAATGATATGCAAGTCAAATTCTTGGAGTAAGAGCACCCATCTGATAGGTCTAGGTTTATCATCTTTCTTTTCCATAAGGTATTTAATAGCAACATGATTAGTGTGAATTGTTACTTTAGAATCAACGATCTAAGGTATAAACTTATCACATGCAAACACAACGAATAAGAATTCTTTTTCAGTAGTAGCATAATTTCTTTGGGAACTATCTAGGGTCTTACTAGCATAATGAATAACATTCAATTTCTTGTCTACTCGTTTCCCTACAACAACACCAAGATCATAATAACTAGTATCACACATGATTTCAAAAGGTAAGTTCCAATCATATTGTTGAACGATAGGTGCATAGATTAAGGCTTTCTTACGTATTTCGAAGGCTTCTACACAATCGTAAAAATGGATTTTTTTAAAGAACATTAGTTAATGGCCTAGAAATCTTTGGGAAATCTTTATTGAAAAGCCTATAGAAACCAACATGACCGATGAAACTTCTTATACCTTTGATATCTTTTGGGAATGGCATTTTCTCTATTGCATCAACTTTGGCCTTATCCACTTCAATACCTCATTTAGAAATTTTATGCACAAGTACTATACCTTCATTCACCATAAAGTGGCACTTCTCCCAATTCAGGACAAGATTAGTTTCTTCACATTTTCGCAAAATTAGATCAAGGTTGCTCAAGAAATCATCAAAAGAAGTCCCATAAATGGAAAAATCATCCATGAAAACCTCACCAATCTTTTCACAGAAGTCATCGAATATAGTAGTCATACATGTTTGAAAGGTAGAAGGTGCATTGCATAGACCAAAAGTCATACACCTATAAGCTTAAGTTCCAAAGGGGTAAGTAAAGGTAGTTTTCTCTTGGTCCTCTTTTCACACGGGTGTTAGAACATATTTCTCCATATGTGGTTTTGGTAATTGATGACAATCCCTATGGACTAATGGTTGCCTTGAGTTAAATTCAAAGGATCTGTCCATAGGCACTTATTGAAGTCCATCTCTTGGTTTCAAGGAGTTTATATGATGACCAAGGTGGTACTCAAGGTTTTATCCAAAGATTGGACATAAAGACATATGGTTGATCAAGACTAAGACAAAGGGTGAATCAAATTGATCAACACACAAAGCGTACGACATGTACCGAGAGGGATCAAGTGATCCCATGGTATGGTAAGCATTTTCCATTACGCCTTGTGTACTAACCATGGTCTATGTGAGAGTTCTGTCTGTGTTAGTTATGTTTTCATGGGATTCAGTGAAGAGTAAGATCTCATATGACTCATGGAAGATGACATCAAGTGTATTCATCATCAAGATTGTGGTGTGCAAGTTCAAGTGGAGCATCACGGAGAGATCATGCTTGAAGCTTTCCGTCCATTGCGATGAATTGTGAAGATGTGCTTAAAAGTGGATCACCCATAGTGGAGTATGGGGGAGCAATCTATTAGTCTTCATCAAGCTAGCGCAATTGAGAAAGGTGGTTCATCTTGAGGAGGACAACATCGTCATCACCTAGATCAAGTGGACTATGCACATGCCAAAGGTTGGTCCTTGATAGGTTTTCTATTTTACCAGTCTCGGTGTGTTAGTTGGGTGACCGGATTATAGGATACACTGTCGTACTATCAAGGGGGGCTCTCAAGTGAGTAGCTCGATTGTATCATTCATTGAGAACTCAAACCATTGCATTCTTTTCATCATCATATTTCTTGGTTCTTGGTTGGCTTTTCCATATGTGTGTTCCTGAGCTTATGGTCATCTTCATGACAAGCTCGATTTCATTAAAAACGGAGTTCACGTGCATCTTCTATGTTGTTTTCAATGTTGGAGTTTTTGTTGGTTCTTCATTTTTAGAGGTTTCACACATCTCTATATCATTTGAATTTCCATAACTGCATTTTCTTAAGATAGTACTTATCGTGTGCTATCCAACAAGCTTGAGTTTGGTCAATTCGGAGCTCGTATGCGAAAGTTATGGTAGATTTAGTGCGAGGACATGTTTTCTCTCTCAAGCAGGAGTACCGCTGGGGGCACAACGGTAATACCTCTCTAGAGGTACTGCCGCCCTCCCTTTTTGTCCCCTGTTCTTCTTAGTTTTTATCGCTCGCATCTTCAGCACCTTCGCCCATTTTGAGCAGAAGTATCTCCGAGGCTAAGCGGTACTACCGCTCTGGCGGTACCGCCGCCCTCCCCTTCTGGCATCTCTTCTGCTTAGTTTTTCTCTCTAGTGCCTTCGGTATCTTTGATCGTTTTGATCGGAAGTACCACTAGGAGTAGAGCGGTACTATCGCTCCAGCGGAAGTACTACTCGGCCAAGCGGTAGTACCGCTTGTGTAGACGGGTGCACATAACGATTGGATTTGGGAAGACCTATTTAAGGGGGTCTTCTTCCCCAATGTTTTTTCATCTCTTGAGCTCGTGTTCTTCCTCCATTGTTGACCTTCTTCGAGCTTGCTAATTCTTAATCTCTCCAATGATTCTTTCTATTTCTTGAGGGAAAAGAGGGAGGATATATAGATCCACATTTCCACCAATCACCTTCTCCTCTATGTGAGGGGAACCCCTTGGATCTCGGTCTTGGAGTTATTTGTGAGCTCCTTGTTCTTTCTCTCTTATTCCTCCATAGATTTTGTTGTTGTGGAGGATTTGAGGGTGAAGGACTTGACCAATTCGTGTGTTCTTGCCATTGCATTAGTGGCATCGGTTTGAGTTCTCCAAGGTGATATGTGGAAGTGAAGTTTGAGAAGCTTATGAGTCTTGGGTGCTTGGTACCCTAGAACTTGTTCTTCTTTGGTGCTTTGGCATCCTAGAAGCTTGGTGGTGCCTCGGAGCTCAATCATTGTGGTGTAAAACTCCGGGCAAGTGTCGGTGTCTCCAATTAGGCTATGTAGATTGCCTCGAGCATTTGAGGTCATCTCGGAGCCACAATCCATTGTGGTGAAGCTTTGTGGTGTTGTTGGCAGCCTTCAGTTAAGTTGTAGAGATTGCACCAACCTTGTTTGTACGAGTTCGGTGACCACCCTCAAGGGTCGCTTAGTGGAATCACGACATCTTGAATTGTGGGAGGGCGTGAGGAGATTACAGTGCCTTAGTAGCTTCTTGGGGAGCATTGTGCCTCCACACCGCTCCAAATGGAGATTAGCATCCGCAAGGGTGTGAACTTCAGGATACATTGTTGTCTCCGTGTGCCACGGTTATCTCTTACCTGATCCTTTTACTTATGCACTTTACTTTGTGATAGCCATGTTGTTTCTTGTTATATATCTTGCTATCACTTAGTTGTTTATCTTGCTTAGCATAATTTGTTGGTGCACACAGGTGAGCCTAGTTGTTTAAGATTTTGTGCTTGAATAATTAAACACTAGTTTTATTCCGCATTTGTTCCAGCCTAAACCGTAATTTTTTAAAGCGCCGATTCACACCCCCCCTTCTAGGGGACATCCACGCCCTTTCTACACGTAATTGAGAGAATCGAGAATATCCATCAATAAAATAAAATGTGTGTGCGTAGATGATCTTTCTAACATTCTATCAACAAAAGACAAGGGGTAATGATCTTTTCTAGTAGCTTTATTCAATTTCCTGAAATCAATTACCATCCTATAACGAGTTACTATTCTTTGTGGAATAAGTTCATTTTTATCATTAGGAAAAATAATTATACCACCTTTCTTAGGAACACAATGAACAGGGCTTACCCATCTACTATCAGCAATAGGATAAATTATACCTGCCTTTAGAAGTTTTAGTATTTCATTTCTTACCACCTCTTTCATCTTAGGATTGAGACGACGTTGATGATCAACGACTGGTCTAGCATCCGGTTCCATATTAATCTTGTGCAGACACAGAGTGGGGCGTATGCCCTTAAGATCTTTAGAGTTTTGAGTAATCTCTTTTCTTCATGCTCTGAAAGGTTAGCACTGATAATAACATGATATATCATCTTTTCATCAAGATAAGCATATTTCAAAGTATCAGGTAATGACTTCAGCTCACACACGGGATCTCCCTTGGGTGGAGGAGGATCCCCTAAAATATCAACTGGTAGGTTGTGCTTAAGGATAGGTTGTTGATCAAAGAATATCTTATCTATTTCATTCCTTTCATTCAGATGCATATCATTTTCATGGTCTAGCAAATATTGTTCTAGTGGATTGGTAGCAGGTACAACAATAGAAGCAACACCAAATATTTCATCATTATTAGGCAATTCTTTTTCATGTGGCTATTTACTAAACTTGGAGAAATTAAACTCATGAGAAATATCACCAAATCTCACATTAACCTTGTGAGTAGCACAATTAATTTCAACATTAACAGTATTCATGAAAGGTGTACCAGATATGATGGGAAAAAGTTATCTTGTTCTGAACCAAGTACTAAAAATCAGTGCGGTACTTGACTTTTCCACACAAGACTTCAACATGTATAACAATCCTAAGTGGTGAAATAGTATCACGGTTTGCAAGTTTAATAGTGACTTCAATATCTTCAATCTCAGAGGGTGATATATCATGCATAATTTCTTGATATAACGTAAATGGTATAAAACTAACACTAGCATCAATATCACACAAACACTGATAGCAATGGTCTCCAATTTTAACTGAAATGACAAGCATGCCTACAACTGGTTTATTTTTATCGAGCTCATCTTGCTTGTTTCTAACAGTTTTTGCAATTCTAGCAGCTTCATCACAAAGGTAAATAACTTGCCCATCAATATTATCAACTAGGAGATCTTTAACTATAGCAACATTAGGCTCAACATATATTTGTTCAGAAGGTTTAGGTGTCCTCACACAACTTTAATTAACCATAGTTGTATCCTTATCATGTTCCCTAATCCTTACAGGAAAAGGAGGTTTCGCAATCTAATCAGTAGGAACAATTGGATCAACATGGCTAACAATTATTTCTTCCTCAACTTCTGTTCAAGGCGAAGATGCCCCAAATAAGCCACTCAAAGGGTGGTCGTTCATAGTGACAAGCAATAGTAAATTTTAGCATGTACCAAAAATGTTCCCTTACCAATTTCCACTTACCAAAGGCGATTCACTCCCCGGCAACGGCGCTAGAAAATAGTCTTGATGACCCACAATTATAGGGGATCAATCGTAGTCCTCTCGATAAGTAAGAGTGTAGAACCCAACGAGGAGTAGAAGGAAATGAGAAACGGTTTTCAGCAAGGTATTCTCTCCATGTGCTATAAGTAATAGTGATGGATAGTTTCGTACCAAGATAATTCATAACAAGTAACAAGTAAAAATAGTAGAAAATGTGCAGCAAGGTATCCCAATCCTTTTTGTAGCAAAGTACAAGCCTCAAAGTACTCTTATATTAAGCAAGCACTTCCGAGGACACATGGGAATTTTTGCCTAGTCATGTTCATAATATTGATTTCATCCGTGTTCGCTACTATGATAATTTAATATGTGGACGGACCGGTGCTAAGGTGTTGCTCTTACTTGAACAAACAACCAACTTATGATTACCCTCTCTCTCAAGGATCCACAACTACAAAAGAAGAATTTAGATAAATCTAACCATAGCATTAAACGTGTGGATCCAAATCAGCCCCTCAGGAAGCAATGGATAAAAACTGGGGTTTAAGATTTTGTCACTCTCTCAACCCATCATCTACTTGTTACTTCATAATGACTTCCCTTAGTCCCACAACATGGTGAAGTGTCATGTAGTCAACGTTCACATGACACCACTAAGTGAAGTAACAATATATATATATATATATATATATATATATATATATATCATCCAAATATCGAGCGAATACCAACTTTACATGATTAATTATAACAAGACTTCTCCCATATCTTCGGGAACAATAGTACTACTCATACCTCATCAACATGTTTAAGATCATAGGTGTAATAATAATAATTAAGGATCAAAACATAATATTCTCCACCAAGTAATCCAACAAGCATCAACTACAAGATGTAATCAACACAACTAATAACCCACATGTACCAATCTGAGGTTTTGAGACAAAGATTGAATACAAGAGGTGAACTAGGGTTGGATATGAGATGGTGATGGTGAAGATGTTGATGAAGATTGGTCCTCCCACAAAGGAGGAAGTGTTGGTAATGATGATGGCTTCAATTTCCTCCTCCCGGAGGGAAATTTCCCGACAGAATCCCTCTGCCGGAGAGCAAAAGGGCCACTGCCCAGGTTTCCGCATTGAGATGGCGGCACTTTGTTATGAAAAGTTTCTTACAATTTTTTTAATGTCAAAACACAGCATATAGGAGAATAATAATGTTAGAGGGCCAGCAGGGGGCAGGCAAGCCATCATTGCGCGGCCAGGGGGTGGTCGTGCCATGTTGGCTTGTGGCCTGCAGTCAATGAGTGCGCCACATATTTTTATTTAAAACCGGTTGCAACATTGGACAATGTTATATTTGGTCAACCGTGTGAGGCACAAATTTAGCATGAAAGACATTTGTATTTATCGACCCGCGTGATGCAAAATTTAAAACCGTAGGAGTTTGTACTTATTGGCCCATGTGATGCAAAGACGCATCGCATCTACACCCCCCGTTCCTAAATACAAGACAATTTAGAGATTCCACTATTAACTATATACGGATCTATATAGACATATTTTAGAATGTAAATTCATTCATTTCGTTATGTAGCCTATAATGAAATTTTTAAAATGTCTTATATTTAGGAACGGATGGAGTATTAGTTTCGTCGTGTGTTTTCACTTTTGAGGCACCCCCATCACACACCACACTACTTCAATGGAACTTGGACTGCCAATAGTTTTTGAGTTTGATTTAAACTAGTTTTCAAGGTGCCACACTGGTCTAACTTGAAGTTCTTTACTTGAACTTCTACTTGAAATTACTCCTCATCCGAGGTGGAATGATTTAGTGTTGTTCAAAGACATGCGTCAAATGTGTTTGGTTTGGGTTTGATCCAAATAGCCTGAGTTCTATGCGACGCTTTCCCATGCCATGCGTGATGGGCTCTTTTTGCCGTGTGCGACAGGGAGAAATTTAAAAAATTCCACACTTACGTAGAAAATCTACGTATTGTAAGTTGCCTAACTAATCTCTCCATCCCTTTGTTTTCAATTGGATTGGGCCTCCTTCCTGATTTCGTCCAACTGAAAAAGGTCACCTAAAAGCATCTACAACTGAACGCCTCAAACAACCTTTTATACGGACGCGTTCTATCAGTAATCGGATAGAAGAAAGTGTGAGCTAATCACGTTGCCCTGTACACATAGGGTTAGGAAAGAAAGCCAAACCAAGTCCTAGTAGTATTAGGATTCCTAGTCCTAGTCTATTTCCATAGTCCATTGTGGACGTGTATAAAAGGCACCCTAGGGGTGTTGCTTGTAACACCAGAAAAATGAAAAGCAATACAAAGCAAAGGCTCGACACGGGCCTTTAGCCATCAAATCCATCGATCAGTTTTATTCGTGTCGCTAGTTACGCAAGTTCTATCAAGTAGCCGCCCGAAGCAAGAATCGCGTAGGCACGCCTGTACGGCTGCATACGCACGTTCAAAAGCCAGCAATTGGTATCAGAGCCTCGATGATCTACGATCTACGATGATGGACAGCGACGCTGAGTCGGTCAAGTCCGGCAAAGACGGTCCCAAGGCGAACAAGAACGGCGACAAGGTGAAGAAGGGCGGAAAGTCAGCAACGAGTGGTGGAGGAACGAGCGACGCCAACGTCCAGGCGCATCGCAACATCCCCATCCAGTACCCGATGCTCACCGACGCCAACTATGGCGTGTGGGCGGTGAAGATGAAGATTATTCTTCGAACCCTCCGAGTGTGGCAGGCAATCACGGACGACGACGTCGATGACGAGTCTGACGAAGGTGCCATGGCCGCCATAGCCCAGTCCGTGCTGGATTCCGTGCTGATGACATTGGCGGAGTTCGAGACGGCAAGAGAGGTGTGGAACGCACTCAAGGAGATGAGGATCAGAGAAGATGGTGTCACCAAGGCTCGGGCACAAGTGCTGAAGCGCCAATTTCACAAGTTGCAGATGGAGGAAACTGAATCGGTGAACGACTACGCCATGCGTCTTACTACTTTGGTGGGAGAGATCCGCACGCTTTGTGCAAAGCTCAAGGAGACCGAGATTGTGGAGAATTTTTTTCAGTTTGGTGACTGACAAATTCACGTACATCATCGGCACGCTCGAGCAACTTTACAACATCGACGACATGACCATAACGGAGGCGATCGGACGCCTGTGGACATGGGAAGAGAATGCTCGTGGCTGTCAGAAAGGCAACAGAGGAGGTAGTGACCAACTCATGTACTCGCGTGCAGATTTGGAGTCCCCAAGTAGCAACGAAGGCTCAAGCAACGCAATGCGCGGAGGACAAACCGAAGAATGCAAAGGAAAAGGCCAGCCACAAGGTCGTGGTAAGGCTGACCGATCTAAAGGGAGGAAGCAATAGAACTTGGATATGTCCAAGGTCAAGTGCTATAAGTGCAATGAGATGGGTCACTTTGCGAAGGATTGTCCGGAGCTTGACAAGCGAGAGATCAAGGCAAATTTGGCAAAGGAGGAAGACGAAGGTCCACGTCTTCTAATGGCCGATGTTTGTGATCTCGCTGAAATGGTGGTTGTGAAACCAAATCGGAAGGTGCTACTTCATGAGAAGAAAGTGACACCAAAGCTATCCGGGGATCACAACGTGTCGTGGTATCTCGACATGGGTGCCAGTAACCACATGACGGGTTGCAAGGAGAAATTCCTCGAGTTGGAATACGATGTTGAAGGCTCGGTCAAGTTTGGTGATGGTTCAAATGTGGACATTTGTGGGCAAGGATCTGTCCTCTTCGAGGGTCTCACAGGCGAACATCGCATACTCACCGGAGTGTACTACATCCCACGGCTTCGCAACAACATTATCTCTATCGGGAAGCTAGACTAGAATGGATGCAAGGTGGATATCGAGAACGGAGTGATGACGATCTTCCACAACCTGTGGAACGTGCTAACTCGTGTTAGCCGCACATGGAACATGCTTTATATCCTCAACCTTGATCAATCTCAACCGGAATGTTGGCTCGCCAAGAGTGATGATGATTCGTGGTTATGGCATGCTAGATTTGGACACGTTAACTTCTACGCCTTGAAGAATATGTCAAAGATGGAGATGGTATCAGGGATGCCATTTATCGACCATGTTGATCGAGTATGTGACGGGTGCTTGGTTGGAAAACAGCACCGCAGGCCGTTCCCTGCTCAGTCTACCTATCGTGCAAGTGATGCACTCGAGCTGCTCCATGGTGATCTATGTGGCCCTATCACCCCGGCAACTCACGTGGGAAAGAAATATTTCTTACTTGTGGTAGACGACTACTCGATATATATGTGGGTCGTTCTCCTACGATCTAAAGATGAGGCATTTGAAGCGTTCAAGAAGCTGAAGGCTGCAATGGAGATGGAACACAAGCTGAAGGTTCGCGCTCTACGGACAGATCGTGGCGGAGAGTGTAAGTCGAACGAGTTCAACAACTACTGCGAGAAGATTGGCATAAAAAGGTTCCTCATGGAACCTTACACGCCGCAGCAGAACGGGGTCGTTGAAAGGCGCAATTGAACCGTCGTTGACATGGCAAGGAGTTTACTCAAGAGCAAGAACCTGTCGGGGACTTTTTGGGGAGAAGTTGTCTCGACGGTGGTCTATCTTCTCAACCGGGCTCCAACGAAGGCGGTGATCAGCAAGACTCCTTATGAAGCAATATACGGACGTAAGCCCAATGTGTCACATCTACGAACGTTCGGGTGCGTGGCACATGTGAAGACGGCGGAGCCGCACCTCTCAAAGCTTGCCGATCGTAGCACCAAGATGGTGTTCATCGGATACGAGAGGAGTTCCGGCACCAAGGCATACCGCTTCTACGATCCACAAACCAAGCGCCTACGGATTTCACGCGACGTCGTGTTTGAAGAAAACCAAGCGTGGAATTGGAGCGTGATCCGTCTCAAACGTATCTATAATTTTTGATGGTTTCACGTTGTTATCCTGTCAACTTTGGATGTTTTGTTTACCTTTTATCTCTTTTTTGGGACTAACTTATTAATCCAGTGCCAAGTGCCCGTTCCTGTTTTTTCTGTGGTTTTGACTCTTTTCAGATCTGATTTTGGAACGGAGTCCAAACGGAATAAAATCCCCGAAATAATTTTTTCCAGAACGAAAGAAGATCGGGAGACTTGAGGGCCAAGGCAGGGGGCCCACAGGGAGCCCACAAGCCTTGTTGCCGCGGCTAGGGAGCACGGCAACCAAGCTTGTGGCCTCCCTGGCGCTCCCCTGCCCTAGCTCTTTGGCCTATAAATTCCCTAAAAATCCAGAAAAAATCAGGGCATCCACGAAAACACTTTTCCTCCGCCGCAAGCTTCCGTTTCCGTGAGATCTCATCTGGAGACCCTTCCCAGTGCCCAGCCGGAGGGGACTTTGGAGTTGGAGGGCTTCTACATCAAAATCATCGCCTCTCCAATGACTCGTGAGTAGTCTACTTCAGACCTACGGGTCTGTAGTTAGTAGCTAGATGGCTTCTTCTCTCTCTTGGATCTTCAATACAAAGTTCTCCATGATCTTCATGGAGATCTATCCGATGTAATCCTCTTTGGCGGTGTGTTTGTCGAGATCCGATGAATTGTGGACTTGTGATCAGATTATCTATGAATTATATTTGAGTCTTTGCTTATTTCTTATATGCATGATTTGATATCCTTGTAAGTCTCTCCGAGTCTTGGTTTTGTTTGGCCAACTAGATCTATGATTCTTGCAATGGGAGAAGTGCTTGGTTTTGGGTTCATACCGTGTGGTGACCTTTCCTAGTGACAGAAGGGGCAGCAAGGCATGCATGATGTTGTTGCCACCAAGGGTAACAAGATGGGCTTTTATCGTAGATATGAGATTGTCCATCTACATCATGTCATCTTGCTTAAGGCGTTACTCTGTTCTTTTGGACTTAATACACTAGATGCATGTTGGATAGCGGTCGACGTGTGGAGTAATAGTAGTAGATGCAGAAAGTATCGGTCTACTTGTTTTGGACGTGATGCCTATAGATATAATCATTGCCTTACATAACGTCACGACTTTGCACGGTTCTATCAATTGCTCGACAGTAATTCGTTCACCCACCGTCTACTTGCTTTCATGAGAGAAGCCACTAGTGAACACTATGGCCCCGGGGTCTATTCACAACTATCATTTCCACTTTCACGTTTACTTTGCTTTGTTTACTCTTTGCTTTCAGTTCTCACTTTGCAAACAATCTATAAGGGATTGACAACCCCTTCATAGTGTTGGGTGCAAGCTCTTTGTGTTTGTGCACGTACTTGAACTCTCCTCCTATTGGATTGATACCTTGGTTCTCAAACTGAGGGAAATACTTACCGCCGCTGTGCTACATCACCCTTTCCTCTTCAAGGGAACACGAACGCAAGGCTCCAAGGCCGCGGGGAAATCATTTGCATATTTGCTAAGGAAGTCCCTATAGGCGTAGCCGTAGCAGCATAATTCCTGGCGCCGTTGCCAGGGAAGGTCTGTTGTCGCAGTAGCAGAAGGATTTCTGGCGCCGTTGCCGGGGAAGAGAGATCAAGTCAAGATCTATCCAAGTAGGTGTCACAAACTCATCTCTTGCATTTACCTTTTTTGCCAGTTGCCTCTCGTTTTCCTCTCCCCAACTTCACATTTGTCGTTTTCATTTGCCTTTCTCCTTTGCCGTTTTCCTTTGCCAGTTTTCTTGCTTGCTTCCTGTTCTCTTGTGTTGCCATGTGCCTTCAATATGCTTGCATCTTCGCTTGCTGAAAATCTAGTGATATGGATCCTCATCCACTTGCTAATCTCTTTAAGAGATCCAATTATGTTGATCCAATTGCTAGTGAGTTGAGTGCACTTGACTGTCTTTATGGAGTTTTGCTTGAGATGCGTGAATCTAAAAATTGTGAGGAAGAAATTTATGAAGTGATTCACGAGGGCTCCTTGGATTAAAAGCATGATTGCAATGGTTTCACTATAAATTCTATTAGTGACAATCATGCTAAAAATATGCAAAACCCTAAGCTTGGGGATGCTAGTTTTGCTATGTCCACTACTTGTTGCAATGATCATGAGTGGGGCGTTGATTTTTCTTATGATCTTGAAAATTTGTTTAAGCCTCATGATGAATATGATATTTGCAATATTACTGAAAGTGGGTTTGGAGAAGTCATGACTTTAGTTGATGATAATCCCACTATTTTTGAAGAGCGTCAACTTTGCATGCATGTGGATCATGAAAAGAATATCCTATGTGATAGTTACATTGTTGAATTCGAATATGATCCCACATGTAATTATTATGAGAGAGGAAAATATGGTGGTAGAAACTTTCATATCACTAAATTACCTCTCGTTATGTGGAGATTGCTATTGTCTCTTTCTTCTTCCTTGCATATGGCAACTATTGGTTGCCTTGACAATCTGTTTTCCTATAAAATGCCTATGCATAGGAAGTATGTTAGACTTAGATGTGATTTTTACATGCTTTATGATGCTCTCGTTGTGCTTCAATTCTTGTCCTTTGTGTGAGCATCATTGATTTATCAATGCCTAGCTAAGGGCGTTAAACAATAGCGCTTGTTGGGAGCCAACCCAACGAATCTATCCTTTTTCTTTTTGTTTTGTGTTTTCCACACTTTCATAATTCTGTTATGATTGTGTTTTTTGTGTGTCTTTTGCGTTTGTGCCAAGTAAACCCGTTATGATTAGTCTTGGGGATGATCGTTTGGTCATGCTGGAAAAGACAGAAACTTTCTGATCACGAAAAGTATACAGATTGCTACAGACTGGTCTGTTGTTAACATATTCTGTTTTTGTTGAGTTGGTTGCTTATTTTGATGAAACTATGGATAGTATCGGGCGGTATTAGCCATGGAAGATTGAAAATACAGTAACCCAACATCAACATAAGTGGAATTTAAGTTTGCTACAGTACCTAAGGAAGTGGTGGTTTGCTTTCTTATGCTAATGTTATCACGAGTTTCTGTTTAAGTTTCGTGTTGTGAAGTTTTCAAGTTTTGGGTGAACTTTTTATGGACAAAAAGATAAAGAGTGGCAAGAGATCAAGCTTGGGATGCCCAAGGCACCCCAAGTTGATTCAAGGATGCCGTAAAAGCCTAAGCTTGGGGAGGCCCCGGGAAGGTATCCCCTCTTTCGTCTTCAATCCATCGGTAACGTTACTTGGGGCTATATTTTTATTCACCACATGTTATGTTTTTTGCTTGGAGTGTCTTGTATCGTAGGAGTCTTTTATTTTTGTTGTGTCACAATCATCCTTGCTGCACACCTAGAGAGAGAGACATGCACTCACCATGATTTTGTCGAGCTTCACTTATATCCTTTGGTTAGACAATTCAGCTCACATGTGTTTCACTTATATCTTTTGAGCTAGTTGATTTTTCTCTATGTGCTTCACTTATATCTTTTAGAGCACAGCGGTGCGTGGTTTGGTAGTTGATCTATGCTATGAAAGTAGTCTCAAAAGGGGTAGTTATCCAAAGGGATATGAAAACTTCCACCTTCATGTGCATTGAATAGTTAGAGAAGTTTGATTCATCTCAATTAGTTTTGAGTTGTGGTTGTGGTAATATTGAAATTATACTAGTAAGGTGTTGTGGATCTAGAAATACTTGTGTTGAAGTTAGTGATTCCCGTAGCATGCACGTATGGTGAACCGCTATTTGATGAAGTCTGAGCATGATTAGTCTATTGATTGTCATCCTTTGTGTGGCAGTCGGGATCGCGCGATGTTTTATACCTACCAACCCTTTCCCCTAGGAGTATGCGTTGAATGCTTTGTTTCGGTTCCTACTAAAACTTTTGCAACAAGTATATGAGTTCTTCATGACTAATTTTGAGTCCATGGTTTAGATGCACTTTCACCTTCCACCATCACTATCTTCTTTACTGTCGTGCAACTTTCACCGGTGCACAAAACCACCCATATAGCCTCCCTCAAACAGCCACCATACCTACCTACTATGGCTTTTTCAAAGCTATTCCAACATATATTGCCATGCAACTACCACCATGACATGTGCCACCACTTCTACATTGCCACTGCATGATCATAAGAAAGCTAGCATGATGTTTCCATTGATGTCTATGCCATGCTAGATCATTGTCATAGTACACTACCGAAGGCATTCCATATAGAGTCACCATTGCTCTAAGTTTTGAGTTGTAAGTGTGATGATCATCATTGATGGAGCATTGTCCCATGTGAGGAAATAAAAGAGGCCAAAGATTCCCACCAAAATAAATAAATAATAAAAAAAGGCCAAAGAGCCCACAAAAAAATGATAGAAAAAGAGAGAAGGGACAATGCTACTATCTTTCCACACTTGTTCATATTAAGCACCATGATCTTCATGATTGAGAGTCTCTCGTTTTGTCACCACCATATAGCTAGTGGTAAATTTTCATTATATAACTTGGCTTGTATATTCCAATGATAGGCTTCCTCAAAATTGCCTTAGGTCTTCGTGAGCAAGCAAGTTGGATGCACACCCACTACTTTTCTTTAAGAGCTTTCACATACTCTTAGTTGTAGTGCATCATTTGTATGGCAATCCCTACTCATTCACGTTGATATCTATTGATGAGCATCTCCATAGCTCATTGATATGCCAAGTCAATGTGACCATCTTCTCCTTGTTTGCCTTGCAACCTCCACCACACTCCACACCACTTATAGTGCTAAAACCATGGCTCACGCTCATGTATTGCGTGAGAGTTAAAAAAGTTTGAGAAAGTAAAGGTGTGAAAACAATTACTTGTCCAATACCGGTGTTGTGCATGATTTAAATTCGTTGTGCAAGGATGATAGAGCATAGCCAGACTATATGATTTTGTAGGGATAACTTTCTTTTGGCCTTATTATTTTGAAAGTTCATGATTACCTTGCTAGTTTGCTTGAATTATTATTGTCTCCATGTCAATAGCAAACTATTGTTTTGAATCTAATGGATCTGAACATTCATGTCACATAAGAGGAGTTACAAAGGACATCTATGCTAGGTAGCATTAAAGCATCAAAAATTTATTCTTTATCACTTCCCTACTCGAGGACAAGCAGGAGTTAAGCTTGGGGATGCTTGATACGTCTCAAACTGTTGGAATTATGCCCTAGAGGCAATGATAAATAAGTTATTATTATAATTCCTGTGTCAAGATAATCGTTTATTATCCATGCTATAATTGTATTGAATGAAGACTTAGATACATGTGTGGATACATAGACAAAACACCGTCCCTAGCAAGCCTCTAGTTGGCTAGCTAGTTGATCAAGGATAGTCAGGCTCTTCTGGCTATGAGCAAGGTGTTGTTGCTTGATAACTGGATCACATCATTGGGAGAATCATGTGATGGACTAGACCCAAACTAATACACGTAGCATGTTGATCGTGTCATTTTGTTGCTACTTTTTTCTGCGTGTCAAGTATTTATTCCTATGACCATGAGATCATATAACTCACTAACACCGGAGGAAAGCTTTGTGTGTATCAAACGTCACAACGTAACTGAGTGGCTATAAAGATGCTCTACAGGTATCTCCGAAGGTGTCCATTGAGTTAGTATGGATCAATACTAGGATTTGTCACTCCGTGTGACGGAGAGGTATCTCGGGGCCCACTCGGTAATACAACATCACACACAAGCCTTGCAAGCAATGTGACTTAGTGTAAGTTGCGGGATCTTGTATTACGGAACGAGTAAAGAGACTTGCCGGTAAACGAGATTGAAATAGGTATGCGGATACTGGCGATCGAATCTCGGGCAAGTAACACACCGAAGGACAAAGGGAATGACATACGGGATTATATGAGTCCTTGGCACTGAGGTTCAAACGATAAGATCTTCATAGAATATGTAGGATCCAATATGGGCATCCAGGTCCCGCTGTTGGTTATTGACCGACGAGTCCCTCGGGTCATGTCTACATAGTTCTCGAACCCGCAGGGTCTGCACACTTAAGGTTCGACATTGTTTTATGCGTATTTGAGTTATATGGTTGGTTACCAAATGTTGTTCGGAGTCCCGGATGAGATCATGGACGTCACGAGGGAAACGAAGATTGATATATAGGATGATCTCATTTGATTACCGGAAGGTTTTCGGAGTTACCGGGAATGTACCAGGAATGACGAATGGGTTCCGGGAGTTCACCGGGGGGGGCAGCCCACTCCGGGGAAGCCCATAGGCCTTAGGGGTGCCGCACCAGCCCTTAGTGGGCTGGTGGGCAAGCCTAGAGAGGCCCCTGCGCAGGAGATAATAAAATCAAAGAGAAAAAAAGGGGGAAGTGGGAAGGAAGGGAAGGACTCCATCTTCCAATCCTAGTTGGACTAGGATTGGAGGAGGAACCCTCCTCCCCCCCCCCCATCGGCCGAACCCCTTGGGGCCTCTTGAGCCCCAAGGCAAGGCTCCTCCCCTCCCACCGATATATACGGAGGTTTTAGGGCTGATTTGAGACAACTTTTCCACGGCACCCCGACCACATACCTCCACGGTTTTCCTCTAGATCGCGTTTCTGCGGAGCTCGGGCGAAGCCCTGCCGAGATTAGATCACCACCAACCTCCGGAGCACCGTCACGCTGCCGGAGCACTCATCTACCTCTCCGTCTCTCTTGCTGGATCAAGAAGGCCGAGATCATCGTCGAGCTGTACGTGTGCTGAACGCGGAGGTGCCGTCCGTTCGGCACTAGATCGTCGGACGGATCGCGGGACGGTTCGCGGGGCGGACCGAGGGACGTGAGGACGTTCCACTACATCAACCGCGTTTATTAACGCTTCTGCTGTGCGATCTACATAGGTACGTAGATCAGAAGTCCCCTCTCGTAGATGGACATCACCATGATAGCTTTTCGTGCGCGTAGGAAATTTTTTGTTTCCCATGCGACGTTCCCCCACAGTGGCATCATGAGCTAGGTTCATGCGTAGATGTCTTCTCGAGTAGAACACAAAAGTTTTTGTGGGCGGTGATGTGCGATTTGCTGCCCTCCTTAGTCTTTTCTTGATTCCGCGGTATTGTTGTATCGAAGCGGCTCGGACCGACATTAGTCGTACGCTTACGAGAGACTGGTTTCATCGCTACGAGTAATTCCGCTGCTCAAAGATGACTGGCGGGTGCCGGTTTCTCCAACTTTAGTTGAATCGGAATTGACAGAGGAGGTCCTTGGATGACGTTAAATAGCAATTTATATATCTCCGTTGTGGTGTTTGCGTAAGTAAGATGTGATCCTACTAGATACCCATGGTCACCACGTAAAACATGCAACAACAATTAGAGGACGTCTAACTTGTTTTTGCAGGGTATGCTTGTCATGTGATATGGCCAACGATGTGATGTGATATATTGGATGTATGAGATGATCATGTTGTAATAGATAATATCGACTTGCACGTCGATGGTACGGCAACCGGCAGGAGCCATAGGGTTGTCTTTAAACTAAAGTTTGTGCTTGCAGATGCGTTTACTATATTGCTAGGATGTAGCTTCAGTAGTAATAGCATGAGTAGCGCAACAACCCCGATGGCTACACATTGATGGAGATCATGGTGTGGCGCCGGTGACAAAGAAGATCGTGCCGGTGCTTTGGTGATGGAGATCAAGAAGCACGTGATGATGGCCATATCATGTCACTTATGAATTGCATGTGATGTTAATCCTTTTATGCACCTTATTTTGCTTAGAACGACGGTAGCATTATGAGGTGATCTCTCACTAAAATTTCAAGACAAAATTTTGTTCTCCCCGACTGTGCACCGTTGCTACAGTTCGTCGTTCGAGACACCATGTGATGATCGGTTGTGATAGACTCAACGTTCACATACAACGGGTGCATACAGTTACACACACGGAACACTCGGGTTAAGCTTGACGAGCCTAGCATGTGCAGACATGGCCTCGAAACACATGAGACCGAAAGGTCGATCATGAATCATATAGTTGATATGATTAGCATAGGGATGCTTACCACTGAAACTATCCTCAACTCACGTGATGACCGGACTTGAGCTAGTGGAATTGGATCATGAACCACTCAAATGACTAGAGAGATGTACTTTTTGAGTGGGAGTTTAGCAAGTAATTTGATTAAGTTAAACTCTAATTATCTTGAACATAGTCTAAGTCCACTTTGAATATATTTGTGTTGTAGATCATGGCTCACGCGACAGTCATCCTGAATTTTAATACGTTCCTAGAGAAAGCTAAGTTGAAAGATGATGGAAGCAACTTTGTAGACTGGGCTCGTAATCTTAAGTTGATCCTACAAGCTCGGAGGAAGGATTATGTCCTTGATGTTGCGCTAGGAGATGAACCACCCGCTACGGCTGACCAAGATGTTAAGAATGCTTGGTTATCACGTAAGGAGGACTACCCAGTAGTTCAATGTGCAGTCTTGTATGGCTTAGAACCGGGACTTCAACGTCGCTTTGAGCGTCATGGAGCATATGAGATGTTCCAGGAGTTGAAGTTTATCTTTCAGAAGAATGCCCGGATCGAGAGGTATGAGACCTTCGATAAATTCTATGCTTGCAAGATGGAGGGGAATTCGTCTGTCAGTGAACACGTGCTCAAAATGTCTGGGTACTCAAACCGTCTAGCTGAGCTGGGGAATGAACTCCCGCAAGAGGCTATGACTGACAGAATTCTTCAATTACTGCCGCCAAGCTATAAGGGCTTTGTGTTGAACTACAACATGCAAGGGATGAACAAGTCACCCGGCGAGTTGTTCGCGATGCTGAAAGTCGCAGAGTCATAACTCCGTAAAGAACATCAAGTGTTGATGGTGAATAAGACCACTAGTTTCAAGAGAAACGGCAAAGGAAAGAAGGGTAATTCGAAGAAGAGCAGCAAACCTGTTGCCAATCCGATGAAGAAACCCAAAGCTGGACCTAAGCCTGAAACGGAGTGCTATTATTGCAAGGGTATGGGTCACTGGAAGCGCAACTGCCCCAAGTATCTGGCTGATAAGAAGGCGGCCAAAGAAAAATCAAGTATATTTGATATATATGTTATTGATGTGTACTTAACCATCTCTCGTAGTAGTGCGTGGGTATTTGATACCGGTTCTGTTGCTCATATTTGCAACTCGAAACAGGAACTGCGGAATAGGCGAAGGCTGGCGAAAGATGAAGTGACGATGCGCGTAGGAAATGGTTCCAAGGTTGATGCAATCGCCGTCGGCACAGTTTCACTTCAGTTACCATCAGGATTAGTTATGAACTTGAATAATTGTTATTTAGTGTCTGCGTTGAGCATGAACATTATATTTGGATCTTGTTTATTGCGATACGGTTACTCGTTTAAGTTAGAGAATAATGGTTGTTCTATTTCTATGAGTAATATCTTTTATGGTCATGCACCCAATATGAGAGGATTGTTCATATTGAATCTTGATAGTGATAATACACATATACATAAGATTGAGACCAAAAGAGTTAGAGTTAACAATGATAGTGCCATGTTTTTGTGGCACTGCCGCTTAGGTCATATTGGTGTAAAGCGCATGAAGAAACTCCATACCGATGGACTTTTGGAGTCACTTGACTTTGATTCACTTGACACGTGCGAACCATGCCTCATGGTCAAGATGACTAAAACCCTGTTCTCTGGAACAATGGAGCGTGCAAGTGACTTGTTGGAAATCATACATACCGATGTGTGTGGTCCGATGAGCGTGGAGGCACGCGGCGGATATCGTTATTTTCTCACCTTCACTGACGACTTGAGTAGATATGGTTATGTCTACTTAATGAAGCACAAGTCTGAAACATTTGAAAAGTTCAAGCAATTTTAGAGTGAAGTTGAAAATCATCGTAACAAGAAGATCAAATCCCTACGGTCTGATCGTGGTGGTGAATATCTGAGTTTCGAGTTTGGTGCTCACTTAAGACAATGTGGAGTTTTTTCACAGTTAACACCGCCTGGAACACCACAGCGTAATGGTGTGTCTGAACGTCGTAATCGTACTTTATTAGAGATGGTGCGATCTATGATGTCTCTTACCGATCTGCCGTTATCGTTTTGGGGTTATGCATTAGAAACAGCTGCATTCACTTTAAATAGGGCAGCATCAAAATCCGTTGAAACGACACCATACGAACTGTGGTATGGCAAAAGACCAAAGTTGTCGTTTCTTAAAGTTTGGGGATGTGATGCTTATGTCAAAAAGCTTCAGCCTGAAAAGATGGAACCCAAAGCGGAAAAGTGCGTCTTCATAGGTTACCCGAAAGAGACAGTTGGGTACACCTTCTATCTCAAATCCGAGGGCAAAGTGTTTGTTGCTAAGAACGGAGCTTTTCTCGAGAAGGAGTTTTTCTCGAGAGAATTGAGTGGGAGGAAGATAGAACTTGATGAGGTTGTCGAACCTCACATCCCTCTGGATGGTGGCGCAGGGCAAGGGGAAACCCATGTCGTTGCGACACCGGTTGAGGAGGAAGTTAATGATGAAGATCATGAAACTCTGGATCAAGTTCCTATCGAACCTCGCAGGTCGACGAGACCGCGTACTACTCCAGAGTGGTACGGTAATCCCGTCTTATCAATTATGTTGTTAGACAACAATGATCCTGCGAATTATGAAGAAGCAATGGTGGGCCCGGATTCCAACAAATGGCTGGAGGCCATGAAGTCCGAGATAGGATCCCTGTATGAAAACCAAGTGTGGACTTTGGAAGTGCTACCTGAGGGCCGCAAGGCTATTCAGAACAATTGGAACTTTAAGAAGAAGACTGACGCTGACGATAATGTGACCGTTTATAAAGCTCGACTTGTGGCAAAGGGTTTTTCACAAGTTCAAGGAGTTGACTACGATGAGACGCTCTCACCCGTAGCGATGCTTAAGTCAGTCAGAATCATGTTAGCAATAGCTGCATTTTTCGATTATGAAATCTGGCAGATGGATGTCAAAACGGCGTTCCTTAACGGTTTCCTTAAGGAAGAGTTGTATATGATGTGACCCAAAGGTATTGTCGATCCTAAAAATGCTAACAAAGTATATAAGCTCCAGCGATCCATTTATGGACTGGTGCAAGCATCTCGGAGTTGGAATAAATGCTTTGATGAGGTGATCAAAGCATTTGGGTTTATACAAGTGGTTGGAGAATCTTGTATTTACAAGAAAGTGAGTGGAAGCTCTATGGCATTTATAATATTATATGTGGATGACATATTGCTGATTGGAAACAACATGGAGTTTTTGGAGAGCTTAAAGGATTACTTGAATAAAAGTTTCTCTATGAAGGACCTAGGAGAAGTTGCTTACATTCTAGGAATTAAGATCTATAGGGATAGATCAAAATGCCTGATAGGACTTTCACAAAGCACATACCTTGATAAAGTTTTGAAAAGGTTCAAAATGGAACAGTCCAAGAAGGGGTTCTTGCCAGTTTTACAAGGTACGAGATTGAGTAAGACTCAGTGCCCAGCAACTGATAAAGATAGAGAGCATATGAGCACCGTCCCCTATGCTTCAGCCATAGGTTCTATCATGTATGCAATGTTGTGCACTAGACCGGACGTTAGCCTGGCCATAAGTATGGCATGCAGGTTCTAGAGTAATCCAGGAGTGGATCACTGGACGGTGGTCAAGAATATCCTGAAGTACTTGAGAAGGACTAAGGAGATGTTTCTCGTGCATGGAGGTGACAAAGAGCTCGCCATAAAAGGTTACGTCGATGCAAGCTTTGACACAGATCCGGACGACTCTAAGTCACAAACCGGATACGTATTTATTCTTAATGGGGGTGCGGTAAGCTGGTGCAGTTGCAAGCAAAGCGTCGTAGATGATTCTACATGTGAAGCGGAGTACATGGCTGCCTCGGAGGCGGCTAAGGAGGGTGTCTGGATGAAGCAGTTCATGACGAATCTTGGAGTGGTGCCAAGTGCACTGAATCCAATAACCTTGTTCTGTGACAACACGGGTGTCATTGCCTTAGCAAAGTGTTGGGGATATTATCTGTTGGGTAACCCGCCCTAGTTGGGTCGGGTCACCAAGTTGGCGACTCATCCTCAAGTGGTTCCGGTTTTGGCCCAGTGAGGCCGGGAGCCGGATGGCGGTTCAAGATCTTTGGGAAGAATCCATCGTTGGGAAGATCTCCAAGTCTTGGAAAGATGGCGACTTAGAGATAGGAAGAATCACGATTTGGGTAAAGGCAAGGACTCTTGTAAACCCTAAGGGCTCGACCTATATATAAAGGCGAGTCCCAGGGAAGGAGAGGGGAGGTTAGAAATCATCGAGTGCTAGGTCAGGCGAGTTATGCCCTCCTTGTAATCGAGACACCATCAATACAAACACCAAGCAGGACGTAGGCCTTTACCTCTTCACGAGGGGCTAAACCTGGGTAAATATCTATCTCGCTTCCAATCAACCCCTTTGAGTCGCCACCAAGGTCCGATGGCTCCAACACTAAGTCCTTTCACGAGGACATCTGCCGTGACAAAACCACGACAGTTGGCGCCCACCGTGGGGCCTGCGCACGGTGGAGTTGAGTTGTCAAAGGGATCCCTACTAGGGTCCGGGAGCTACGTAGCGGGGCTCATGACTCGGAGCCGCCGCGGGAAGTACTACATCAATAAATTGTTATGGGGGCCCGAGGCCGATTCAATCGAATCCGGCTACAGAATCCCCTTCGGCAAGATCAACGTCTTTGTCGGTATGGTTGGATCGCCTGTGCCTGAGCCGGACATCTTCTCCGACATCGTCGAGCCGGCCAGGTACGTCCACCCTATCGCAACGCCTAACCTAGCCCGTCCGGTATTTGTTGGTTTCACACAGGGATCTGAGGAACCAGAACGATCGGCGACCCAAGATACCACGCCGGTCAACACAGATGACGAATCATCCATGGGCGACTTAGATTCAATTCAGTCTCTACATGGGGGCTGCCTCGGAGGTTTGTCACTAGCCATGGACCCCGAGGTTCTCGACCGGACCCGCCGTCAGATCGCCGTTTACATGGCGGGGGCGACTCAACCCCCACCAAACCCGGCAGGCGACAACGGGACTGGCGAAACATCCAGAAGCCCAGCTGCGATTTTGGTGGAGTTGGCGGCGGAGATAACAAGGCTCATGGCGACCCCTATAACATCAGAAAACTAGGACACGGTAAACACGGAATTAACAAAGCTAAGAGATGAGGTGGCAAAGGCTCAGCGAGACGCTGAAGTAAAATCTACCAGGATCGAGACCCGGCAGGCTCAAATTACCGCTGAGGCAGCTCGCTTAAACACCGAAAACTGGCGGCTCGAGAGGCATCAACGCGCATCTGACGCTGTCCATCAGCGAAGGCACCAGGGGCGTTTACACCCTGATCTCAACCCGACCCGCCTATTCGACACTCCACGAACTCCCGGGGCAGGAGACGCTCCGGGAGGAGGGCCAAGCCAGCCACCAAACTCGCCGTTTCAGCCAGCTGTTGATCGCGTCCCTCGATTCCAGACACCTCGAGGTCACTTTTCCAACCCGGTGGACAACGTTCTCTCGCCATTTAGAGTCTCTTTCGATTCATGGCAACACCCCGGCTGAGATACAAGCAAGGAACGCCATTGAGATGTTGAAGACGGCGGTGGTTCAAAACGCCCAGTTCTCGCACAGTCTCGATCGGCTACACTCCACCCCCCAGGCAAGCCGCACCAGGAGCCGGCCAGAGGACCAGCCAGCCATAACCAGTGGACCGCGACCCTTTCCCCAGGTCAACTCGCCTGATAATCGGGACCCGCCAGGTCGGGATCACCCGAACATTCAAACCGGCCCAGCGCCACTCGTCGGAGGCGGTAGACAGGTGGGGGTGCCATGCTTGGCCCCCACCCTTCGCTATGAGCGAATGCCGAAGGATTTTAAAGGACCAAGAAAGGTGCCTAACTACACCCCGGACCTTGAACCGGCGTCATGGGTTGAGAGTTACGAAATCGCCATGGACATGCTCGATGTAAGTGAAGCAGTCTGTGCCAGGTACTTCACAATGATGCTCGAGGGAACGACACATACTTGGTTAAAAAACATGCCCCCCAACTCCATCCAGACTTGGGTCGAGTTGAAAGAGTGTTTCATCAAAAACTTCCGGGGGACTTGCAAGCGCCCGATGACAATAGTCGATTTACAGCACTGCGTTCAGCGCCCGGATGAGTCGGCCCACCACTGGACGTGGCGGGTCACGGAAATCATTCACTCGTCAGACGCCATCACCGGCTCAGGCTGTGTTGATCTTGGAGCAATACTGCCACTATGAGCCCTTGGTGCAGAAGTTGGGGCGACTTAAGTGAAAAGTCCAAGATATGGGGGAATTAATGGACACCCTCACTAGGTACGCCAAGGCGGACGACACCAAAGATCCAGGAGAGGATGGTGGCAAGGCCAACTCGCCGAGAAAGGGCGAGTCATCCAAAAATGATACCTGGTTTCAGGGACGCGCCCGCCATAATCACGGAGCAAACGGAAAGAGAAGGTAGCAGGAAGAATCCTCGAACTTAGTCGCCAACACCAATGCCAACAACGGCAACCAGCGCCAGAAGAAAAGGGGTTACAGTGGCAAAAAACCGTGCAATTATAACGAGATACTCAAGGGCCCTTGCCCGCACCACGCCATGCCAGACAGACCGGTGACTCATTCCTGGGAGGATTGTTACGTGATGCGGGAGTTTCGGGCGGAGGCGATCAAAAAAGGGCAAGGCGGTGACCCGGATCAACGGTAGGAATAGTTTGGTGCACCTAATCAGCGTCAGAACCCATTCGGCGGCTTCCCCGAACCGGGGGCTCAGGGCGGCTCGCAGCCAAGCAGTGGCCAGTACCCAGTGCATAACCAACGGCGGTATAACCCGCCCGGGGTTTTTCTACAGCCGCCCCCACAGGGGGTTCCGCAGGGGCAAGATGATAATGGCGGTTTCCACAACAACCCCAAACATTAAGAAATGGGCAATACCATGTCTTCACCACCAATGCCTGCATGCATGATAAAAAGGTGAATCACCGAGCGTACGGTGTATCTGAGCCAGCACTCCCTAGGTACCTCCACTGGTCCGAGCATATTATATCGTGGAGTAGGGAGGATCACCCGCCCAGAGTCGACAACCCCGGCGACTTAGCGTTGGTCGTGGCTCCTCAAGTCGGGGGATATACCTTATCAAAGGTACTGATGGATGGTGGTAGCAGCATCAACATATTATACTTCGACACTTTTCGAAGGATGAACCTGCTGGAGAAAGATTTAATGCCTTCAACCACGGTATTCCACGGAATTGTCCCAGGTAAATCGGCATATCCCATAGGTCGGGTTAGGCTCACAGTTGTGTTTGGAATAGCATCTAACTACAGGAGTGAGTCGCTTATGTTTGAGGTGGTCAAGCTAAAAAGCCCCTATCATGCGTTGTTTGGGCGACCGGATTACACCCGTTTCATGGCTCGCCCTTTCTATGTTTACCTTAAACTCAAGATGCCCGGTCCTAAGGGACCCATCACGGTTGATGGTGACAGGAGGATCGCAAGAGAGTGTGAAGAAGGGGATGCGGCTTACGCAGAAGTCACCTGCGCTGCGGAAGAGCTCAAATATCACAGGGCCAATGTTGATCCAGCTGACATGTCACCTCTAAAGAAGCCAACAACAGACGCTGAGCCGCCCCTCAAATTCAAACCAACAGACGACACTAAGATAGTGGATTTCGTCCCTGGCGACTCAACCAAGCACTTCACTATCGGGGCGGGTCTTGACCCCAAATAGGAAAGCGCGCTCATCGAATTCATCCGTGAGAATCGGGACATCTTCGCATGGAAACCTTATGACATGCTTGGTGTACCGAGAGAATTCGCTGAGCACCACCTTAATGTTGACCCAAAAGCAAAACCAATTCAGCAATATCTTTGCAGGTTCAATGAGGAACGACGCAAGGCAATCGGGGAAGAAGTCGCCCGTCTTTTGGCCGCCGGATTCATTGTAGAGGTCTTTCACCCCAAATGGTTGGCTAACCCGGTCCTGGTGCTCAAGAAGAATGGTACCTTCCACATGTGCATTGATTACACAAATCTTAATAGAGCCTATCCAAAGGATCCTTTCGCCCTTCCTCGTATCGATCAAATTATTGATTCAGTGGCGGGCTGCGAGCGTTTGTGTTTCCTGGACGCTTATTTCGGGTATCACCAAATCAAGATGGGTGTGGAAGATCAGGAGAAGACAGTTTTTATAACCCCCTTCGGGGCTTTTTGCTATGTGTCCATGCCATTTGGGCTCAAAAGTGCTAGGGCGACTTACCAGCGCTGCATCCAAAATTGCCTCCGTGGCCAAATCGGACGCAACGTCCATGCTTACGTTGACGACAGTGTGGTCAAAACTCACAGGAAGGAAACGCTATTGGAAGATCTAAGGGAAACTTTTGACAATCTGCAGGTATACCAGATGAAACTTAATCCCACCAAGTGTGTCTTTGGCGTTCCTGCTGGAAAATTGATGGGTTTCTTGGTATCTGAGCGCGGCATTGAAGCCAACCCGGAAAAAATCGAGGCGGTCACTTCGCTTGGGAAACTAGCAAATATCAATCAAGTTCAATGGATGGCGGGTCGTATCGCGGCTTTAAGTCGTTTCATAAGCCGCTTGGGAGAAAAAGTTATTCCCCTTTATCAGTTGCTTAAGAAATCTGACCATTTTGTTTGGACAGACGAGGCCAATGAAGCTTTCGAAGCCTTAAAGCAGCAGCTGGTCAACCCGCCAGTTTTGGCCGCCCCGACTGAGAAAGAACCGATGCTTCTGTATGTTGCGGCAAACTCCAAAGCGGTGAGCGTGGAAGTGGTCGTCGAAAGGAAGGAAGAAGGGAAGGAGTATCCGGTGCAACGCCTGGTGTATTTCATTAGTGAGGTGCTAACTCTCTCCAAGCAACGATACCCGCACTGGCAGAAGTTGGTCTATGGGGTCTTTATGGCGAGTCGAAAGCTCAAACACTATTTCCAAGAGCATCCCATCACGGTGTTTAGCTCCGCTCCCCTCGGAGACATCATCCAGAACTGAGAAGCGACAGGGCGAATCGCCAAGTGGGTGATCCAACTTGGTCCACACCACGTGTGATACACCCCTCGCACGGCTATCAAGTCTCGGGCCTTGGTTGATTTCGTCAATGATTGGACCGAGTTACAGATCCCGGAAGACAGGCCCGACCTTACGTACTGGACTATTTATTTTGACGGGTCTAGGCAATTGGAAGGCTCGGGGACTGGCGTGGTGCTGATTTCGCCCCAGGGAGACAAATTCTGCTATGTTCTCCGACTCATGTTTCCATGTACCAACAATGGTGCAGAATACGAAGCCTTGCTTCATGGTTTGCGGCTCGCCAAGGAGATGAACCTCACGCGGATCAGATGTTTCGGCGATTCTGATCTGGTGGCTCAGCAAGTTTCAGGTACTTGGGATTCTCGGGACCCCCTGATGGCGCCTTACAGGAGGGCTGTGTCTGATGTGGCGAGTCATTTCCATGGCTATCAAGTTGATCATATCGACCGGCGCCTTAACGAAGCAGCTAATGCCCTTTCGCGTCTTGGTTTGCAGCGTAAGACGGTTCCCCCCAATGTCTTTATGGATACTTTGCATAATCCTTCCGTAAGGTTACCCTCGGAAGAGGAATTGGCAATACCAGACCCTGAGTCCCAGTTCGTGGTGGCTCTCCGTGTTACACCGGACTGGGTTCTTCCGTATCTGGCATATCTCGCCCGAGGCGAGTTACCTTTGGATGAAGTGTTGGCTCGCCAAATTGTTCGTCGGAGCAAATCCATGGTCATCATCAATGGAGAATTATATAAGCGAAGCACTTCTGGGGTATTCCAACAATGCGTTTCTTCCGAAGAAGGATGTGTGATTCTGAACGACATCCATGCTGGAGATTGTGGGCATCATGTCGGGTCACGCTCCTTGGTTTCAAAGGCTTTCCATCATGGTTTCTTTTGGTTGACGGCCCATGCAGATGCAGAGGAGATAGTTCATCGGTGTGATGGTTGCCAGCGTTACGGACGACAGGCTCATGTGCTGGCTCAAGAACTAAGGATGATACCTATTACTTGGCCTTTCGTGGTCTGGGGGTTAGACATGGTTGGCCCCTTTAAGATGTCGTCCAACAAAAAAACTCATCTGCTGGTGGCGGTTGATAAATTTACCAAGTGGGTCAAAGCAGAACCTGTTGGTGCTTGTGATGCGGAGACGGCGGTCAAATTTTTGAAAAAGTTGATCTTCCGGTTTGGATATCCACACAGCATTATTACTGATAATGCTACTAATCTATCACAAGGGGCGATGCAGGAGTTTTGCCAACGTGAGCACATCCGTTTTGATGTCTCTGCAGTGGCTCATCCACAATCTAATGGGCAGGCCGAACGGGCGAATCAGGAAGTGTTGCGAGGAAACAAACCCCGACTCATGGTTCCCCTAGAACACACCCCAGGGTGTTGGGTCGAGGAGTTGCCTTCAGTACTATGGAGTATCCGGACCACCCCAAACCGTTCTACGGGTTTTACTCTCTTTTTCCTGGTATATGGAGCAGAAGTTGTTCTTCCCACTGACATTAGGCATGACTCGCCCAGAGTTGCCGCTTATGTGGAACAGGACAACGAGTTGGCGCGTCAAGATTCTTTGGACGCTTTGGAGGAAGCACGCGATTTGGCTGCCGCCCGACCGGCGATTTATCAGCAGGACTTATGGCGTTACCACAGTCGTCGGGTCAAGAGCCGAACCTTTCAGGAGGGCGATTTAGTGCTTTGATTGATCCAAGATCGCACTGGCACGCATAAGTTATCACCACCATGGGAAGGACCATTCGTCGTCAGTAAAAGCCTTCGCAACGGGTCATACTATCTGGTGGATCTTCGGCCTGATCGGCCAACCACGGAGGCTGAGTCAATTCGCCCCTGGAACATAGCCCACTTGCGGCCTTACTACACTTGAGCTATTACTTTGCTTTTTGTAAGTTTTTCATTTTTTTATGAAGCAATAAAATTGATGCCTCCAAGCTCGGGGGCTTTCCTGCTATTTCATCTTATTGAAAGTATGGATCTTTTATTTTGCCCTTCAACAAGTCGCCCAAGCATGGACGCTATCCATACCAAAGAGCATATGTCGCCATGATGCACTTATTACGAAACTGGGTATCGATAAGCCAAAGAGGATCGAAGTCGTTACAAGCGCACGATTCAAACATAGGCGCCATATATGATTTTGTGGATTACGCTGGCTTACTTGGGGGCAATTTGGTCTCAAGTCGTTTTGTGGTAATAGCGTATACACTTCTACAATCCTATGACCGGTTTTTCCCCTAATCATAGGTCACTTGGGGGCTTCCTCTCACTGAGATCAGCCTTACTACCAATTTGGCCTGCAAAAAATCACCGCATTACAAATGGTTATACTGGACTGTGTGTTGGCCGAATCGCCATATGGACCCATGAACTCTTGGCGAGTTACTCCGCTTTATGGACCCTGAACTCGCCTTGGTTAAACCATGTATGGTACCGGCTACCGCTCCACATGAAAAATAGAGAAACCATCGGTTCACTGAACCCTCTTCACTGAAGTCTGACTCGTGCCTGATCAGCCGGTCTAAATACTTGAGCTTTTTTTACAAAAGTCTCCCTCGGGTAGCACTTGAGTTTATATAACTCGTCCTATCCTGTCGCGACTTGATGAGCCGACGAAATTCTTATTTTTTACCTTCCTGGCACTGCCACAAGGTTTTTCAGATTTTTCCGACTCACCTTAACATCTTGAGTCGGTTGTTGTTTATTATCATCCATTACTAACTGAGATGGTTTGATGTATGTTTTTAAGCTTAACAGGTTGATGATTAAAATCATTATTGCCACGGCGGGCCAAGCATCATAAAACGCCCTAAGGGCAGATCAAGCATTATAAGGCGCCCTAAGGGGGACACAAGGGTTTCAAAGACATCACAGAAGCAGGTTGTTTTCTATGAAAGACTTATTACATGGCTCTGATGGCCAAATCCATGAAGGATTATTCTGCTAATGTCCCCAGGTCAGCCTGCTTTGAGCTCTGACCGACTTCAATTTGCAAGTCGCCCAATACCCAGTTACACTTGGATAAAGCGGCAAATTCATCTTCATCATTCAGCACTGATGAGAGATCCACCTCCAAATCAAAAGGGTTCTTGGGTCGGCGCAGAGTCAAGCTGGTTGTCACAAAGGTTGGCGGATTAACTTTCTTGTTCTTGTCGTCATAGGCGGCTTGATACTTTGATAAATCCAAGCTTGCTGCAAGCTGAGTCGCCGCCAAGCGGGATTCTTTAACAACGCACTGGTAGTCCTCTTGAGAAAATTCTGACCCATCGTCCTTGAGATGGGGAAAGCCTGCCGCTACTTCTTCGGGTTTTAATTCTGGAGCATACGCCAGACACCGACTCAACGTAGTCAGTACCCCTTTTCGGGCAGCTGACCGGGTTAGCTCACCAATCTGAGGCTGAAGAGTAGATAAGCAGCCAAGCATCTTCTTTATTGATGTTATGGGTTCCTTGGCACCCATCAGTGCTTTCACGGTCAGCACGCTTCCGGTATACAGCTGCTCCGTTAAAGTGTAAATCGCCTTCAGCATCAGAACGCAGTCGTTCTGAAGGTTGGCGGCTCTCGGACCTATATAAAGGGTAATAATGGTTAGTAACTTCTTCATGCTAAGTGATTTATTTACAAAGTGCAAGGTCAGGGCCTTGTTTCTTACCAAAGATAGCTTGTGCCATGTTGGAGATATGTTGCTTTAAGCCGGCCAGCTCTTGTTGCACGGTATCCAATTTTGCTTCAGCTCTTACTCTCGCTTTACCATGGCGTCTTGATCAGCTTGAGTCTTTTTTAAGGCGGCTTTCAGCTTCTCCATCTCAGATAAGATTGTTTGATATTTTTCTTCTGATTTTGCCCGTGCATCTTGCTGATCGGCTAAATTTTTCTTTAAATCGCCAAATGCTGACTCAGCTTGGGCAAGAGATTCCTGACAAAATATGTTATCAAGGGGCAAGTCTCAGAATTATTGCAAGCAACATCCCTGACACTTGGGGGCTAATGTATAATTTTTTTAGACGAAATTATACAGTATCAAGACCCGGCTCATTTTCTCACAGATGACCCGACCCTTGGGGGTTACATGTCGAAAGTTTTCTTCAATTATCAAGACCCGACTCATCTTTTCACAGATGACCCGACCCTTGGGGGTTACAGGTCGAAAAATTTCTTCAATTATCAAGACCCGGCTCATCTTTTCACAGATGACCCGGCCCTTGGGGGTTACAGGTCGAAAGTTTTCTTCAATTATCAAGACCCGGCTCATCTTTTCACAGATGACCCGGCCCTTGGGGGTTACAGGTCGAAAGTTTTCTTCTACTATCAAGACCCGGCTCATCTTTTCGCAGATGACCCGGCCCTTGGGGTTACAGGTCGAAAGTTTTCTTCTACTATCAAGACCCGGCTCATCTTTTCGCAGATGACCCGACCCTTGGGGGGTTAACGAGGATAATATAGTATCCAGTAAGGCGTACCTCATGTCTGTTTTTCATCATGAGGAGCAGGCTCTTTTCCATTTCATAACTCGCCTCCAGGCGACTTGCAAAGCCGGAGCAAAGTTCTCTGAATTCAAGGTTTTCATACTGGGAGAGCTTAGCCTTGGAAAGTTCGTGCTCAATAAAAGGTTGAGCTGATGATGATACATGCTTCGACAAAACTGCTGAGACCGGCTTAGAAAAGCGAGTGCCAGTGATGACCACAACATCTGGATCTTCTGCCGTTTTCAACGAACATGGCGGATTAGGCGTTTCCATGGTTTCCTTGGGCGAGTTCGGGAGATCCACTTGATCTTAAGACTTATCTTTGGCCAGGTTATCCTGAATCAGCGCAGATTTTTCAATAGGCTCTGAAGCTGTAATGGGAGTTGACCCGCCAGTTTTCCTCTTCTTTGCTTGTGCCCTAAAAGAAAAAGGGGGTGCACTCAAAAAACAGACATTATCATCATCAGGACAATGTGCGTATTATAAAGGACTTACCCTGGAACACGGATCATCGGCGGAAGTGCTGACATCACTGAGTCGCCTGATGAAGGAGGAGAATTCTGCAAAAATAACACCTCAAGATGTGAGCGAGTTATAAATATGATCCAAAAGTAAATGAAAAGAGATGCTATTAAAAGGTACCTCATTTTGCCTCTTCTTGGTTTTCGTTGGTAACCCGGACATCAAGTCTCCAGAATGACTTCGAGTTTTCGGATTGGATGCATGTTGTGCTTTCTTCAAAAGGAAATTAGGATCCAAACAAGCATTTGGGTGAGAGAAGGGAACTTCCCCACAAATCCGCCTGGCCGGCTTAGGTGGAGGAGAAGATGAGTCGGAGGAAACAGAAATTACTCCTACGGAGTCTTCCTGGCTTTCGTTGTCCTTGCTCTACACAAGAGATACGGAGGCGTAAACACAAAACTATAACAATGAATGGCGAGTTAAAGAAGATGGATTTTTACCTCTGAAAGTACGTCGCCGACTTGGTATTCATCGGCGTCAGACGGCTCAGTAACGGCGGCTTTGCCTTTACCCTTGGATTTCTTCTTTGGGGGCGGCTTGGCTTGCTTCAGGGCCATCTTTTTCGGCCTCCTGCGCCAGAATTTGTCGCCCTTCTGAAATGGCGCTTTTTATTATGAGAATCATAGCTCAAGTGAGTTGGAAGGAATAAAGTAAAGGCGGGTTAAGTAATTTACCTTTGGTGTCGGGTCGATCTTGCAGAAGGGCTTAAGACCTATTTGGCCACACTTGGCCAAGGGCTCGCCGGTCAATTTCGTGATGATGGATACGATGTAGTTTTCTGTCAGTGTTGTATGGAAGTAGCACTGGGGATGGTCCAAAGTGCCATCAAACTCACACATTAATCCATCCCGGCGACTTAAGGGGAGGATGCGCCATTCGACCCAGCAGCGGATTAAGTCGACCCGAGTAAGGCCGTTGTTTGTCAGAGATCTTAACTCGGATAATACTGGGATAAGATCTGACTCCTCTTCTTCGGTAAGCTTGTCTGGGAGTCTGAAGTTTGTTGGAAGGCGCTCCTCCCTATAGCCAAGGAGCTTGTTCTCACCCTCAGGAGAAGTTTCCTGGCAGTAAAACCAAGACTCACCACAGCTTTTGGGATGGCTTGGCATGGCGAGTGACGGAAATGGACTGTCCCTACGGCGTTTAACATTGACACCTCCAAGCTCCAACCTAGGGTCGTTGGAAAATTATGTCTGGCGATTCAAATGAAAGAAGTACCAGAACAAAGGAACTAAAGGTTCCATCCGCAAGTAGGCTTCATAGAACACTTGGAACTGACATAAATTGCTCATCGAGTTAGGCCCTAAGTCTTGGAGGCGGACATTCATAAAGGTCATGGCGTCACTGAGGAATTTTGATCCAGGCGGCTTAAAACCCCGTTCGAGGTGCTCAACAAAAACAACTATTTCTCCTTCCTTCGGGTTGCGAATCTCTTCTCCCAACCCGGAACGCCAACCGATAACCTCTTTGGGGTCAAGATTTGCCGTCTTCACACAGTTGTTGAGAAGAGTTTCATCAACTTTGGTCGGGAGCCAATCGGCTTTAAAAACGGCACCAATGCTACAAAGGGAGAAATTACGGGTTAATTAACTAGCCGAGCGCCTACTAAATGGTTAAAAGATCCATTGACTCGCCAAACATTTGTCACGTGATCAAGGGAGTTTGTTGACTCGCCAACAAAGGGTCGGGTCAGAGTACCAGGGTGATTTATGAATTTCCTACTATTTAAAAGGGATGGCTCAGAGTTTCACAGGTGTTCGCTAAAATGGTGAAGTATGGATCTACAAACAGGTTTCATACAACGGGCAGTAAGGTATGGATCTACAAAGAAGAACGGCCTATGGCTAAGATGAAAACAGTGAAGATAATTTGACGAAAACTTTTCTAGATCTTCAAACCGAAGCTAGTCAACTAAGGGTATGGTAGATGCTACTGTGCCTACTGTTGTCATCACAAACTAACCAGCGACTATGGAGGCGTTCAAGGTTTTCTAGGAAACCGGCGGACATGAACTTCAAGGAACTAAAGATCTGCCTCTAATGGCGGAAGACTTACCTGGTGATGGCGACTGGAGGCAACCGAGGAAGATTCGCGGTGAAGTGTTGCGCGTTCGGCGGGCATCGGGATGCGTCGGATACGGCGGCCGGAGACGGAGGTCTTCGGGCAGCGATGAAGCTCTCGGTGCGGTGGCGAGGAAGAAGAGGGCGAAAAGACGGGTAGGTGGAAATATGCCCTGTCCCCTCCTCCCGCCTATTTATTAGGTCAGGCGCTGGGATCGAGGCGCCACGAGCGGGAACTGCCAAATGGGATAAAGATTCGCCATGATGGCGCCCAAAATTTTCGGGATATCAATGCCGAAGGATCCATTGGGGATTACGTCATTATCTCTTCCGAGATTAAAGGGATAAGAAGATGCCAACAAGAAGTGGTTCGGCGACTTGGGTATTTCCGCAACAGATGGCGGTTTAAATGCATGGTGCATATAAAGAGTGGAATGAGTCGCCCCTAACTGGGTGAGAATATTGGCATGAAAAATTTCAAGTCAATCTGGGGCCTAATGTTGGGAATATTATCTGTTGGGTAACCCGCCCTAGTTGGGCCGGGTCACCAAGTTGGCGACTCATCCTCAAGTGGTTCCGGTTTTGGCCCAGTGAGGCCGGGAGCCGGATGGCGGTTCAAGATCTTTGGGAAGAATCCATCGTTGGGAAGATCTCCAAGTCTTGGAAAGATGGCGACTTAGAGATAGGAAGAATCACGATTTGGGTAAAGGCAAGGACTCTTGTAAACCCTAAGGGCTCGACCTGTATATAAAGGCGAGTCCCAGGGAAGGAGAGTGGAGGTTAGAAATCATAGAGTGCTAGGTCAGGCGAGTTACGCCCTCCTTGTAATCGAGACACCATCAATACAAACACCAAGCAGGACGTAGGCCTTTACCTCTTCACGAGGGGCCGAACCTGGGTAAATCTCTGTCTCGCTTCCGATCAACCCCTTTGAGTCGCCACCAAGGTGCGATGGCTCCAACACTAAGTCCTTTCACGAGGACATCTGCCATGACAAAACCATGACACAAAGGAACCATGGTTTCACAAGAAGACCAGACACATCAAAGAACGCTTCAACCTCATCCGCGACTACGTCGAAGGGGAGGACGTAAATATATGCAAAGTGCACACGAATCTGAATGTAGCAGACCCACTGACTAAACCTCTTCCACGGGCAAAGCATGATCAACACCAGAACTGTATGGGTGTTAGACTTATTACAATGTAATTCGCATGGTGATGTGAGGGCTAGATTATTGACTCTAGTGCAAGTGGGAGACTGTTGGAATTATGCCCTAGAGGCAATGATAAATAAGTTATTATTATAATTCATGTGTCAAGATAATCGTTTATTATCCATGCTATAATTGTATTGAATGAAGACTTAGATACATGTGTGGATACATAGACAAAACACCATCCCTAGCAAGCCTCTAGTTGGCTAGCTAGTTGATCAAGGATAGTCAGGGTCTTCTGGCTATGAGCAAGGTGTTGTTGCTTGATAACTGGATCACATCATTGGGAGAATCATGTGATGGACTAGACCCAAACTAATAGGCGTAGCATGTTGATCGTGTCATTTTGTTGCTACTGTTTTCTGCGTGTCAAGTATTTATTCCTATGACCATGAGATCATATAACTCACTGACACCGGAGGAATGCTTTGTGTGTATCAAACGTCACAACGTAACTGGGTGGCTATAAAGATGCTCTACAGGTATTTCCGAAGGTGTCCGTTGAGTTAGTATGGATCAAGACTGGGATTTGTCACTCCGTGTGACGGAGAGGTATCTCGGGGCCCACTCGGTAATACAACATCACACACAAGCCTTGCAAGCAATGTGACTTAGTGTAAGTTGTGGGATCTTGTATTACGGAACGAGTAAAGAGACTTGCCGGTAAACGAGATCGAAATAGGTATGCGGATACTGACGATCGAATCTCGGGCAAAGGGAATGACATACGGGATTATATGAATCCTTGGCACTGAGGTTCAAACGATAAGATCTTCATAGAATATGTCGGATCCAATATGGGCATCCAGGTCCCGCTGTTAGATATTGACCGAGGAGTCCCTCGGGTCATGTCTACATAGTTCTCGAACCCGCAGGGTCTGCACACTTAAGGTTCGACGTTGTTTTATGAGTATTTGAGTTATATGGTTGGTTACTGAATGTTGTTTGGAGTCCCGGATGAGATCACGGACGTCACGATGGTTTCCGGAATGGTCCGGAAACGAAGATTGATATATAGGATGACCTCATTTGATTACCGGAAGGTTTTCGGAGTTACCGGGAATGTACCGGGAATGACCAATAGGTTCCGGGAGTTCACCGGGGGGGCAGCCCACCCCGGGGAAGCCCATTTGCCTTAGGGGTTCCGCACCTGCCCTTAGTGGGCTGGTGGGCAAGCCCAGAGAGGCCCCTGCACAGGAGATAAGTAAATCAAAGAGAAAAAAATGGGAAGTGGGAAGGAAGGGAAGGACTCCACCTTCTAATCCTAGTTGGACTAGGATTGGAGGAGGAATTCTCCTCCCCCCATCGGCCGAACCCCTTGCGGCCTCTTGAGCCCCAAGGCAAGGCTCCTCCCCTCCCACCTATATATACGGAGGTTTTAGGGCTGATTTGAGAGAACTTTTCCACGGCAGCCCGACCACATACCTCCACGGTTTTTCCTCTAGATCGCGTTTATGCGGAGCTCGGGCGGAGCCCTGCTGAGATTAGATTACCACCAACCTCCAGAGCACCGTCACGCTGCCGGAGAACTCATCTACCTCTCCGTCTCTCTTGCTGGATCAAGAAGGCCGAGATCATTGTCGAGCTGTACCTGTGCTGAACGTGGAGGTGCCGCCCGTTCGGTACTAGATCGTGGGACGAATCGCGGGACGGTTCGTGGGACGGTTCGTGGGGTGGATCGAGGGACGTGAGGACGTTCCACTACATCAACCGCGTTTATTAACGCTTCTGCTGTGTGATCTACAAAGGTACGTAGATCGGAAATCCCCTCTTGTAGATGGACATCACCATGATAGGTTTTCGTGCACGTAGGAAATTTTTTGTTTCCCATGCGACGTTTCCCCACACAAACGTATCTATAATTTTTGATGGTTTCACGATGTTATCTTGTCAACTTTGGATGTTTTGTTTACCTTTTATATCTTTTTTGGGACTAACTTATTAATCCAGTGCCAAGTGCGAGTTCCTGTTTTTTCTGTGTTGAACTCTTTTCAGATCTGATTTTGGAACGGAGTCCAAACGGAATAAAATCCCCGAAATAAATTTTTCCAGAACGGAAGAAGATCGGGAGATTTGAGGGCCAAGGCAGGGGGCCCACAGGGAGCCCACAAGCCCTGTTGCCGCGGCCACGGGGGCCCGCGGCAACCAAGTTTGTGGCCTCCGTGGCGCTCCCCTGCCCTAGCTCTTTGGCCTATAAATTCCCTAAAAATCCAGAAAAAATCAGGGCATCCACGAAAACACTTTTCCACCGCCGCAAGCTTCTGTTTCCGCGAGATCTCATCTGGAGACCCTTCCCGGTGCCCTGCCAGAGGGGACTTTGGAGTTGGAGGGCTTCTACATCAACATCATCGCCTCTGCAATGACTCGTGAGTAGTCTACTTCATACCTACGGGTCCGTAGTTAGTATCTAGATGCTTCTCTCTCTTGGATCTTCAATACAAAGTTCTCCATGACCCTCATGGAGATCTATCCGATGTAATCCTCTTTGGCGGTGTGTTTGTCGAGATCCAATGAAATGTGGATTTGTGATCAGATTATCTATGAATTATATTTGACTCTTTGCTGATTTCTTATATGCATGATTTGATATCCTTGTAAGTCTCTCCGAGTCTTGGGTTTTGTTTGGCCAACTAGATCTATGATTCTTGTAATGGGAGAAGTGCTTGGTTTTGGGTTTATACCGTGTGGTGACCTTTCCCAGTGACAGAAGGGGCAGCAAGGCACGCATCATGTTGTTGCCATCAAGGGTAACAAGACGGGCTTTTATCATAGATATGAGATTGTCCATCTACATCATGTCATCTTGATTAAGGCGTTACTCTGTTCTTTTGGACTTAATACACTAGATGCATGCTGGATAGCGGTCGACGTGTGGAGTAATAGTAGTAGATGCAGAAAGTATCGATCTACTTGTTTTGGACGTGATGCCTATAGATATAATCATTGCCTTAGATAACAACACGACTTTGCGCGGTTCTATCAATTGCTCGACAGTAATTCGTTCACCCACCGTCTACTTGCTTTCATGAGAGAAGCCACTAGTGAACACTACGGCCCCCGGGTCTATTCACAACTATCGTTTCCACTTTCACGTTTACTTTGCTTTGTTTACTCTTTGCTTTCAGTTCTCACTTTGCAAACAATCTATAAGGGATTGACAACCCCTTCATAGCGTTGGGTGCAAGCTCTTTGTGTTTGTGCAGGTACTTGAACTCTCCTCCTACTGGATTGATACCTTGGTTCTCAAACTGAGGGAAGTACTTACCGCCGCTGTGCTACATCACCCTTTCCTCTTCAAGGGAACACCAACGCAAGGCTCCAAGGCCGCGGGGAAATCCTTTGCATATTTGCTATGGAAGTCCCTATAGGCGTAGCCGTAGCAGCAGGATTCCTGGCGCCGTTGCCAGGGAAGGTATGTTGTCGCAGTAGCAGAGCGCTGCAGCCGACGATGCTCCAAACGGTAACATATTCACGGTTGAATTTCCAACTGATGATGATGCAGGGGAGGATGTCCAGGTGGTTGGCAAGACGCCCAACCAAGGTGACCACAATGGTAGTGATCATCATGGTGCCAACACCGACGACAACGCGCATAGGTCGAAAGGAGATAGTGACAACGACGTGCATGGCACGGGCAGAGATCTCGACGACAACATCGACAACGAGGCGCATAGTGACGACGACAATCAAGATGATGGTCACGGTCATGATGACTACGCCGATGACACGGATATCGACGACACGCCCGGATCTCAGCCATCTTCCTCAAGTGCATCAACACCGACACAATTTGTGTCGCCTCCTTCGCAAGCCACAACGGACTCCTCAGGGCCTCGCACTACTAGGAAAAGGTCTTCTAGTGGCGCACCTATTTTGGCTACTAATGGCGCACTATAGGTGCGCCACTAGCATCACGCCATTAGAATTTTTTACTAATGGCGCACCACAGGTGCGCCATTAGTATCTGGTATACTAACGGCACACCAGGCAGTGTGCCATTAGTATAGCTCATGGTGCGCCATTAGTATGCCTCTCAGGTGCACCATTAGTATGCCTCCCAGGTGCGCCATTAGTATGCCTCACAGGTGCGCCATTAGTATGCCTCCCAGGTGCGCCATTAGTATGCCTCCCAAGTGCGCCATTAGTATGCCTCCCAGGTGCGCCATTAGTATGCCTCCGAGGTGTGCCATTAGTATAGCTCATGGTGCGCCACAGGTTATACTACCAGCTCTAAAAATATTCAATTATTATCCTCACACCCACAAGAAGGTTCAAGATAAACACATATTACACCACAATGAAAATGTGTTTATAAACATGCACATACATTGAACGCAAGTTGACAAACAAATTAACCTAGAGGAAGCATAGTTTTGACCATCTTAACAATCATCTAGAACACACAAGTCACAAAAAGATAAGGACTATTGGTTACTATCAGAGACTTCAGATGGTCCAAAACACACAAGTTTGTATCTACATGCACAAAGTGCAAGCTCCAAAACAATCGAAACACCAAATGGTCTACAAGACAATAAGGTCCATGATTACAGGTTGGTTGGTCCATAAACTCTAGAAAGTCATCATGTCCGTGTGCATCAATAGGTTGAGTACCTGAAAACATTTTGCACAAATTTGTCAAGAAAGTGGAACCAGATCAAGTTGTTAAAATCTCATATGCGTATTAAAAATATTTCTAGTACCATATGAAACCTATCACTTGTCTTTTATCTCATATGGTTCTAGTGATAGGTTATGTCTTTTATCCACATATGGAACAACATCATGACCACAAGCCTACGCTCGATAAAGGAACAAATGCTCGAAAGGAAAAAACGTGAATATTATGTAGGTACAATATTCCATGCAACTAATCCTCATTCACTTTTAGGACTATAAAACGAACTATTCACTGTGGCTTTGACTCGCCACAGCAGCAAGTAACAAATTTATTTCTGAAAACGTAATAGTAGTTCTACCTTTGATATAGCATGCTGCCGAGGGAACAGGAAAGCATAGCTCTTCTTGTAAATCAGAATCCATAACCTGTATTTTTTTTAAAGTTAGGAAGGCCATATTGATTCCTGAGAAAGAAATAGCAGACGATGATGAGCAGATTGTCTCCATATACGTGAACCGCACATCGGGTTCACAACAGGAGTGCACTTAGGCACCCTTATGTCGATGACAACAGCGTCAGAGGTGATGAAAGTTTTTGCCAGCAATGAAGCATGCTCCAAGCAACACCTCGCCACCTGTTTGCGCAAAACCCAGTTAATTTTTGTTTGAGCTTGATGCTTATGCATAGAAAGGAGGGTAAAGAAACTAGTTGGTTGTGAATAAGGAGGGACATAGAATCCCTATTCGAAACGTCTTATCAAACTGGTCACCCCAAAGTTTATGGGTTTCACGCCATACAATTAGATATTGATTAGGAAAAGCACCGGATCGCCATTTTCCGACAAAACATAAGGGACTCTAGGATTTTTAGGTACATTGTCTTACTTGAGAAAAGGGTACGTACCACAGCATCCTCATATGAGAGTATCGGTTATATGACGTGGTCAAAGAGAACATTGCTTCCGCAATCACATACCTTGGTTGGATCAATAATACCAGCAGCCATCAAATCCTCGTACTTTCCAGTAGCGGCATTGTAACCATACCTGGAGTTGTCAATGGCAAGGACCTGGATGAAGGCAAGTTCAAATTAGTAACGCGTAAGTTGTTGAATATCAAATGCATACTTGAGAACAAATTTGAGTTCCGAACCTTCTCAATAACTACGCAGTCATTAACGTCAGAATTTTCTGCAATCAGTTTGAGTGGATAACTCAAGGACTTCCTTACAATTTCAGCCCCAACCTTGAAAATACAAAGAGGGGATTAGCTTGTTGCGATGGAAGAAAAAAACACCTTGAACTAATGACAGGATTCTAAACCCTGACATTTTGCGGATGAGGATGTCATTCGCCTTGTTTCATACCCTCTGTTCATCATTCTAACCGTTGTTCTTGCCGCCCTCCTACCTGAACCACCATCCAGCGATGTCATTTTTGCTGATCCAAACAGTTTCGGTCCATTCAAGCCATCAATATCGGAATAATCAGCAGCCTCCTGCTTGACGTCTTCAAGTAGTAGACCAGCATTGGGCCGCCTAGGTATGCTGCTTCCATCATGCAACGCCCTTGCTTCTAAGAATCTCGAGACTGAGGTCCCCAACATTGGGGAGTCATTCGAAGAAGATAGTCTCTTTTTGAGTAAACCACAAAGGGAAACCAACAAAATCAGCTAGCGTAGCAACTAATCCCAGTAGAAATACTGAAGTGGCAGGTTCTCACATTTCACACAAGTAATAAATCAAGTGTACAATGGGCATTCGTGTCCACAAGCTGACATAGCCACTACTGGAATCTGTTGGTTTGCCGACAGCCAGAGCTGACGGCAAAGAACAGTTTAACTGATGGCAAAGGCTTTGCCGTCAGTGTGCTGTCGGCAAAGGTACCGGCCAAGATTTTATCGGCAATCACCTTCTTTGCCGACAGCCGGAGCTCAACCAACGGCAAAGACTTTGCCATCAGCTTTCTGGCACGGGCTGACGGCAAAGAGCAGTGGCGGCAACGGCGCAGGCCGAGCTCCGTTAGAAGGTTAACGGGAGGCTTTGCCCACAGCCGTAGCAAAGCTGACGGCAAAGCCTCCCCTCTTTTCCCACAGCCGTAGCAGAGCTGACGGCAACGCCGAAACCCCTGGGTCCCCATGGCCGCCTCTTTGCCGACAGCTGGAGCCCAGCTGACGGCAAAGCCTACCCCTGGGTCCCCTTGGCCGCCTCTTTGCCGACAGCTGGAGCCCAGCTGACGGCAAAGCCGAAAATTTTGTATTCCCAGAGTTGCCAGAAGACACAGGCTGCCGCCACGTGTCTTCTTTGCCGTCAGTCCACCGACGGCAAAGCCTTTGCCGTCAGTAAGCTGTAGGCAAAGACCCTCTCTGCTTTTTTCATATTTGTTTTCTGTTAATTCCCTGCATTTGCAAAACATAGATACAAAAAACAACATATATATATTGAATCTGCCCCTAAACAGCACCACAAGTGCATCACAAAGTGCAAACAGCACAACACAAGTGCAAACAGCACGAATATATGTCATTAAAGTGCAAACAAGATCACAAAGTATTACAAAGCATCACAAGTGCATCCACAAATACAATTGCATTACAAAGTTCATCTAGGACTGCACAAGTGCATTACAGAGTCTCGAGCATCCATCCATATGCCATGCTGCTTTATCAAAATCTGCATAATGAGAAAGAATTTAGAAGAAGAATACAATAAGAAAGAAGTTATCTAAATTAAGCTAAGCAATTAGAATAAGAAGTGGAAGAAGAAGAAGAACAAGAACAAGAACAAGAAGAAGTGGAAGAAGTGGAAGAAGAAGAAGAAGAAGAAGAAGATAGAGAAAAAGAAAGAAGAGAAGTTATCTTTTTCTCCTCTTTCTTCTTCTCTTATTTCTTCATCTCTTGTTTATTATTCTCTTCTGGTTTCTTTTAAAACTTTCTAAACTAATTATGTCATTTTTGAGCTCTAATATCAACTAGAATTTACTAAGCTAACTAAACCATGGCTAATATCAACTAGAATTTACTAAGCTAACTAAAGCCTGACATAATCTAAGTTGATCTAAACAATAAGAAGAATAAGAAGGAGAGGAATAACTTACCGAATGCCAAGAAACGAAGGAGAAGCTGCATCTCCGTTGGTCGCTGGGTTGCTAGGGCTCTCACCAGGAGAAGTAAAGGGATCGTGGGATTCAACTCTTGAATGATGCTGCAACAAGGCAAGAGTTAAAATATGTGGTTAGCACGGCGACAGGCAATGGTATAAGACCGTGCAAGGTTGGTCATTGAAAGGGAACTCACCGTTCCCACCGGAGAAGGCATCGGCGGAGGGGGCGGCAAACCTTGATTCTCACACATAGCCTGCAAATTAGTTTTCGAGGAGTCAAAGAGATAGCCTTGTTGCGTCTCACACATAGCCTTGCTTCTCACACAACTGACTTACCGCAACGAAGTCGTGCATGGCCTTCGCATGGGCATTAATGCCTGCCCTCTCCTCGTCAAGCAACCTCTGCGTATTCCGGTCCCTCTCCTCCAACAAGAGCCTGGTGGCCTCCCTCTCCTTCATAAGTGTGGCCTGCAACCACTCCTCAAAAGGAATTTTCATCATCCATCCAGGGACAAAAGAACGAAAGAAATAATGAAGAAAACTAATCTCGATGGCAAGATCAACTGGCCTCGCGCGTTGCTGTATTGCAGGAGCGGAGCTCGTTTGCCTCGACTTGATCTGAGATAGAGTCTCAGTGATAGGGACGAAGCCATCACACATGGCCAGCGTGCCATGACTCTTACCGCCATCAGAGATCATTAACGCCTCTGGATCGATAGGATTTTGGCTCGGGTCAAAGTCAGGCCCGCGCAGCTGTTTGACCACATCAGAATAAGACGTCATCTTGTTGTAGGCGGACACGCTTGTGTACGTCGACGGCTCGTCCCCCTCAGAATATGCCTTCGCCGTCTTGTACGATCCCTTATGGGCCATGCTAAACGCGGCGTATCCCTCAGGCTCGGGCTGGTTATTGTGTTTGGCCTACACGAAAAGACAAAGAATTAGTACAACAAAAATCATGAACGAACGAATTATTGATGAAACAAAACAAGGCACACATACCCGTTTTTTGGTGTATTGCTTGATGTTGGCATTGCCTTGGTGGTGTGGCACACCAACCAATTGGGCACGACGGTCCTTGGCCATAGTGTGGGTGCTCAACCAAGCCTCTGTGCACCACCTGTCCGCTATCATCTCCCAACAATCCATCTTATCGGCCAACCATCTCGGGGGAACCTATGAATGTAAGTTAATGAAGAATGAAACTAAGTATTATAACTAAATAGACCTAACTAGCCCTAAGAATTGATCTTTGGAATGTACATACCTCCATGTACTCGGTCTTATCAAGGAAAATCTTTCGACATTCAGTCTTTGTCTTCGGCTCCCCTTGCTTGGCGTACCAATCTCGAACAGCCTGAACACGCAGCTCGTGCCTCGTGTTATTCAATAAACTCTTGCACTCTTTCACGAGGTTCTTCTTGGCCGCCTCCTCCGTCCCCTCCTCGACCCTAAAGTAACTCTGCAATTATGCCAAATAGATGCACAGATGAATAGTGAAATGATTTGGAAGGAAATAACAATATATAACATTGTATACTTTTTATTGGGTAAAATAATAGTTATCCAAAAATCAGCCAACACCTTGTCGGCCATGCTCACGTAAACAACACCATTGACATGTGTGTTTTCCGGGAGCAGAGCGGCTTGGTAGTGCTCCCACTTGAGTCCTGGCTCGGGAACCATACCCTCACCGGGCAACTGCATTATCCCGGGGAAGTGCTCCCTAAGTAAAGCACCAAGGAGGCAGTTTGGATTCCGGGTATTCTGCGGGTAATCCCACCCCCTACATAATGATAAGGCAAAGACATTAGCTACTTGGTGAAATATAATGATATAAGGTACACAATATATATCAACTTTCTTCTCGCCATCTGGCTTAATTAACGGCCTGTGCTACAAGTCCAATCGGTCTGGAACTCGTGTCATACCACGTTGGTAGACCGACTTGCTGGTAGCCCCCTCAGCCTCTGCCTCAGCCCCCTCCGCCTCAGCCTCCGCCTTAGCACCCTCCGCCTCAGCCTCCGCCTCAGCACCCTCCGCCTCAGCACCCTCCGCCTCAGCACCCTCCGCCTCAGCCCCCTCCGCCTCAGCCCCCTGCATCGGTGTCTGCTCCTGGACGGTAGGATCCCGCACCAGTGACACCCTCGTCTGCAAGGGTGAAGTGGCTGAGAAAGAAGTAGCCGAGGGTGGTGGCGACTGGCTCCTATCATGCAGCCTCCCTCTCCCACGACCACGTCCTCTGCCTCTCTTCTTTCCTACGCCTCTCCCACGGGGCTCCTCGGCAAAGCTCTGCAACAAAGTTCTCCATAGCTACCCAGGTGCTATCCTCAACTTATCCCCTCCTGCCATGTCTCACCACCTGTAACGATAAATAGTTAAATAATTAGTACAAATTCAAGGACAATAATTAAATGAACAATAATAAATACATGAATAATTCAACTAATAATTGAATAATTAAACAACAATGTTTGGATGCATACAAAGTACTAATAGTCTGGATCATCTGTCTCTTCTCCATGGTCAATTGAAGCAAAATCATCATCCGTATCACACGTGTCGTCATGACTGATATCGTCATCGGGTTCAGGGACATCATGTGGAAGCCCTTTTTGTAACCGATCAAGCATTGATAGCTCATCGGCATTGGTAACTTCTTCTACTTCCACTTCTTCCTCATCATCACGTGAGTCTTGTTCCTCCGTGTTCAGGGTGGACGTAGAGCAGTTTCGGGTACGACGTCTGACACCACGTGATTCTTGGAAAAATTCTCCATCATATGTTATTGGGTCAATTTGAGGTTCATAATCGTCTTCATTTGGGGGAGGTGGTCTAAGATGTGGCGGCACATCGAACACGACATACCAACCTTCTAGGTTCTTAACACTTTGATGACAGTATGGCAGATAGAAAACTTGGGTGGCCTGTTGAGCCATAATATAGACATCGGCACCGCTTAACTGCCTGTCTTGTCGAATTTCGACAATCCCAAGATGTTCATGAGTCCGTCTTGTCTTAGTAGGATTGAACCAATGACATTTGAACACAACAACATTCGGAGGATTTTCACCATAATAATGAAGTTCGTAGACTTCTTCAAGTCTTCCATAATACTCGACACCTCCCTCGCCTATAGCAGAGACACCGGAATTGTTTGTTTTTTGACTGGGCATTGAAAGCTCTTTGCTAGCAGTACGAAAGCGATACCCGTTAATGTCGTACTTCTGAAATGTACGGACCTTAAAGTCAAAACCATTAGCTATTTGTCTCAATTCGTCGTCGACTTGCTCATCTGAATTAGCCTATAAGTTAAGAAAAGATAGAGTTTGGTATGTTACTCATGAGTAATAGCAACAAAGGAAATCACTTATTATATATAAGGGAGGTACCGTTTTTTTGAACCAATAGATGAAACCGGGATAGCCGCCTCCTGTCTTTTCAAGAAGTTCATACTCGAGAATGGATTTTTTTTCGATTGCAACACCATTCGAGAATTGTTCGACATATCGACTGTATTAATTAATAATAGTTGTTAGACACAAAACTTGTTAAAAGTTGTGAAACAATGTACAGAGCACTTACTCGATGTATGGCCGAACTTCTGTTAAATTGTTCAATATATACATCGTTAGTGTGCGCCACTCCTCGACGCACAGCAACTTTGGTTTTCCCACACCAGAAGGTGCGAGCTTCCCTTTGAAAAGGCTGAGATTGGATTCACGTCGTTTGGGGTCGCCCAGATTGTACCGAGGCTTTGGATTATGCAAGCTGTGCATAGTGGCATCATAGTGTGCTGTTACGAAGTTTGCCGCCTCCTCGGTAATGAACGCCTCGGCCATCGATGCTTCAATTCTACGTTTATTTTTACATTTTCCTCGAAGTGTCTTCTGCATTCTTTCAGTTGCGTAGCACCAACGATTTTGCACAGGGCCACCCAATCTTGCCTCGGTTGGGAGATGCAAAATCATGTGTTGCATCGGATTAAAGAAGCCCGGTGGAAAAATCTTCTCTAACTTGCAGAGCAACTCAGGCGCCAACTCTTCCATGTCATCTATCAAGGCACGCGACAACTCTTTAGCACAAAGAACACGGAAGAAATAGCTCAACTCGGCCAATACTAGCCATTCAGCCTCGGGGATATATCCATGCAACATCACCGACATTATCGGCTCAAGCCATATGTGCCAATCATGACTCTTGAGCCCAAAAATTTTCACTTTTTCAATGCTCGCTCCCCTCGCTAGATTCGCAGCATACCCATCGGGGAACAACAACTTTTTTTGCACCCACAAGAGGATTTCCCTTATTGCTCCCTTCTCAAGATTGTACCAGGCAGGTGGTTTGGACCAATTTTTTCTTCCTTTCGGTTCTCGCATGTTTAGTGATGGCCTATCACACAGAGTCTCCTGGTCAACTCTAGCCTTTGTATTATCTTTGCCCTTATCAGTGCCAAAAAATGTGCCAAGAAGGGCCTCGGCGATATTCTTTTCAGTGTGCATCATGTCAATGTTGTGTGGAAGTAAGAGGTCTTCGAAGTAGGGGAGATCCCAGATGCATGGCTTGTGGGTCCAGGCGTGTTCCTCATTATAACCCAAGAAATACCCTGGACGGTTTGGATCAGGCTCCATAGATTTTAACTGTTCATTAATTTGTGCCCCCGTCAACGCAGGTGGTGCAGAGTGTTTGACAACTTTACCTTTCATGAAATTCTTCTTCTCTTTTCTGAATGGATGGTCCATAGGCAAGAATTGTCTATGCAAGTCAAAGCAGGAATACTTCCCACCCGCCGGCAACCAATGAAACTTAAGAGCTGCCTTGCATTGTGGGCATGGGAACCTTCCATGCACACACCAGGCAAAGAAAAGCGCAAATGCTGGCAGATCATGCAACGAGTATTGGTACCAAACATACATTTGAAAGTTCTCTTTCTTAGCTGCATCGTATGTCTTGACCCCATTCACCCAAGCTTCTTTCAAGTCATCCATCAGCGGTTGCATGTACACACTCATATTCTTCCCCGGGTATTTTGGCCCTGGAACTATCAACGTCAGAAATATGTGCTTTCTTTGCATAATGGATGATGGTGGAAGATTGAGGGGAATGAAAAATACAGGCCAGCAACTATATTGGGTAGCCGTCATACCAAAAGGATTGAACCCATCGAGGCTGATGGCGATTCGACAATTCCTTTGTTCTTTAGCTTTTTCCTTATGTATACTATCGAATGCCTTCCATGCGTCACCATCTGAAGGGTGTACCAACATCGGAACTCCGTGTTCATCTAATTCTTTCCTAATTCCATGTTTGTGCCATGTCATCTGTTTTGCTGTTTCTTCGAGCATGTAAAGTCGTTGAAGTCTTGGTAGGATCGGCAGATACCGTAGGACACTCACGGGGATTTTGCTCTGCTTCTTCTCACCTTCATCGTTTTCTACCTCAACATATCTGGAGGACTTGCAAAATGCACAATATGTTTCGTCCGCATACTCTTTACTAAATAAGGCACATCCCTTCTTACAAGCATGTATCTGCTCATACGGCATCTTGAGTGCACTAAGGATTTTGTCTGACTCATATAGGTTTGAAGGCATAATATGACCTTCTGGTAGAAAGCGCCCAAATAGGGTCATCACTGAGTCAAACAGATCTCTTCCAATGTTGAACTGCGCTTTCAGAGTCATTACTTGTGCGATGGCATCTAGCTGAGAAATCTTAGTGTGCTCGTGAAGAGGACGTTTTGAAGACTCCAACATGGCATAGAAGGCTTTCGTGGATTCCTCCATCTCTTCGTCCTTGTTCCGAGCATCATCAAAGTCATTCACCATGTCTTCAATCCCTGTAGCATGATAATCGGTGCGCCGACGCAACACCTCGTCTCTGTTACGTTGGGCCGACTCACCATGAAATGTCCACAAGGTATAGCCGAGAGTAAAACCACGCATCTGCAGGTGTTTACCCATTACATCCTTTGTCTGTCGCGAATAATTCTTGCACTTAGTGCAGGGGCACCATGTTTTTGGCTGGCCTTTAGAAAACGTCGTTTCCACGAATTCATAGGTTTTGCTCAACCATTCATCGGTCATATCTCTCTGACTATGGTGACCGGTTTACATCCATTCATGATCAGTCATTCTCGCAAGCTAGCTACATAGTATCCACATATAAAACAATATAAATTATCAATTCATCAAGTATGTTAAATTAATTATGGCCATTTTTAATCATGGTTAATACATTGGGATGCACGGCATGCACACCTACCAGCTACTAGGTAAAGATGGGTCCTAATCCCACCCGAGTATGTGTAGATTGGGTCATTTCCCACTGCTCTGCTCCCGACCCAACGCAAAATTTCGGCAGCACCTCCCCGTTGTTCTCCTGATACACGTCTCGGCAACTAACCGAGAGGATGTGTACCCGGAGAACAACAAGGAGGAGCTGTCGAAACTCTGCATGGGATCCGGAGCAAAGCGTGGGAAACGACCCAATCGACACATACCCGGGCTGTCCATGGATAACGTTGGACAATTCGAAAGAATCACCGTTATAAATATGCAAATGCATGCATATTTATGACAGGAACCCTTTCGAACGGGAGACGCATATTGGTTACGCAACACCTTTGTATTTTAATACTAAAAATACCTAGCTAGATAGTGTCATCAGCACGAAGGCCGGAACAGAGCAAAATAAAGGGGGTGGAGGAGGAGTTAACAAATGTGCTCACTTTCGAATGCAGGGGAGGTCGTCGAAAACCAATCCCTCGCGGAGAAGCTACTGCACATTTAAATGCACTTAATCAACACAAATACGCACTCGCGGTAATTAAGCTAACTAATACTAACATCTATTATTAATAATTTATTATTCAAGTTTTGTTACTCTTCTCTTCTTCTATTTCTTTTCTTCTTATTATTTTCTTTCTATTGCACTTACTAACTAATACTAAATAATGCTAACTAATACTAACTAATGCTAACTAATACTAACTAGTGCTAACTAATACTAACTAAAGCTAATACTAACTAATGCTAACTAATACTAATACTTACATGTACTAACATGTATTGCTAACTAAATCTAACTAAAAATCTAACTAAAGCTAATACTAACTAATGCTAAATAATACTAATACTTACATGTACTAACATGTATTGCTAACTAAATCTAACTAAAAATCTAACTAAAGCTAATACTAACTAATGCTAACTAATACTAATACTTACATGTACTAACATGTATTGCTAACTAAATCTAACTAAAAATCTAACTAAAGCTAATACTAACTAAGGCTTCCATTTCAAACGTTTCATAGGATCTAAGAGGCCCTGACATAGAAAAAATAAACTAAAAAACAAAAAAAGGGGGAGCACGAGCTCACAGGCGAGTCCACCGACGGCTGGCGCGGGGCGGCGGCGGGGCGGCGCGGCGCAGGGGCGGCGTAGGGCGGCGCGGGGAAGCGTAGGGCGGCGCGAGGCGGCGCAGGGCGGGGCGGGCGAGGGGCGGCGCAGGGCGGGACGGGCGCGGGGCGGCGCAGGGCGGGGCGGGCGCAGGGCGGCGCCGGCGAGCAGGGGCGGCGCGGGGCGGCGCAGGGCGGGTCGGGAGAGCAGGGTGGGAGAGGTACGTGAGACAGAGAAGAGGTCGTGGCACGGGGGGATAAGGCGTTAGTCTTTGCCCTCAGCCAGCTGTCGGCAAAGACAGCCGTTAGTCTTTGCCCTCAGCTGGCTGTCGGCAAAAACGGCCCCCGTTAAGCACTGGTCGAGGCGGCGACCGGGTTAGCCCCCTATGCCGTGAGCCTTCCTATGCCAACAGCTTTTTTGTCCTTTGCCGTCAGCTGGCTACCGGCTTAGATAAAGCGGACGACATAGATTTTCTTTGCCGTCAGCCCCTCCTATGTTGTCAGCATCTATTTTGGCTGAGGGCAAAGTCTCTTTGCCGTCAGACCCGTGAAATTGCTGACGGCAAAGCTTGAAGCTGTCGGCAAATTATGTTTTTCCAGTAGTGAGCTACAGACAAATGGACCTCCATTGCATTTGCATGTCGCAGAATATCAAATGCCCGGCTAAACAAGGGATGTAGTATGAAGGTTGCTGAGCCATCCTACTGAACTGACAACTGGAACCAAGTAAACTACCCTGACCAACAGGAGGTCCAAATCGATGTGCAACGCAAATGCATAATGGCCTTTCATCATGTTACTCCTCGCACGGACTCCCCGCGAAAGCACGACGCGTGATGTCGAAACTCAGTGTTTTTGCTTGCATCAAGCTCATAGCAGGATTACATGGCACGTGACTACGTTGAAGTGCATAGTTGACGGAGTATTCTAAAGCGACGCAAGATTAAAGGCCGTACAAGCACTAGCGCACTATGGCAGCCACATACCAGAGAAAAAACATGGGTAATGTTGGGATATTGTCACAGATGAGTTGCATCACATTGCAGGATTACTTCATTCATGGGCATGAACGGCTTTGGTTCACGGGGTGTTTTTAGGTGGAGCAAGATAAAGGCCATAGCAGCACTAGGCAGCCGCAAAGTAGGGAGAACAGAGGTAAATGTTTGGATCTTTGTCAGGGACAACTCCTCCCTCTCTTGTCTTTGAAGTAGAGCAAACTCGGCACGAGACACAGACTCCATGACACGTTGTTTCTATCGAAATTCCTTGATGATGGTATTGTTCCTTGCATTCAGCAAGAATATCACCGTGGTTTTCTGCGTGCAACTCAGCAACAACTCCACCAAACTAGCAGGTATGGAGGGGGAGAGAGAGAGAGAGAGAGAGAAGATACCTCGACGCCCAAGGTTGTAGCCATTTGAGGATTCGCTTAGTTTCTCTTCATTATCAGCTGCATTGGAAGCATGTACAGCAGTCCCAAGGATGACTGCAACAAGGAAGCAACCCACTCCGGTGAAAAGAATATCTGCCCAGTTGATGCGGTTGTCCAGGAAATAATTCAGTGTCGTATGTGAAAATACAACATGCGTTAAAAATGAGTGAATTCTTCGAGGACGCAGGATAATAGCAGAGCCAACAAGCAATTTGGTGCATCGATCGGTATAGTTAACCGGAAATGTTATTTTTCAGATAACTTTTGTGGAGGCTTTCTTTGCCCTTCTTCTATATAATATATATATGATACGCACATTCGTGCATATTTGAGGGGAAAAAAAGATATATGTTGTACTCATATCTTCAAATCTGTTCATATCTTGAGCTGCTTTTAATAAATGATCTGCCTACGATCGACAGACACTTTGTTCAAGCAACTAGAACTGTCAGATAACCAGTGTTATTGTGCGAAATTCTAGCTCAAACCAACTAGTGCTAACCTAGTGATTCAGTCCCCTCCTGTAATTTTGCTTAATAAAGGAAGATTATGAGTTGTACATCACATGTATCATCAGAAACAATAATAAGAATGTTTACAAACTTACCAATTACAACAACCATGTGTTGGAATTATGCCCTAGAGGCAATAATAAATATAGTTATTATTATAATTCCTGTATCAAGATAATCGTTTATTATCCATGCTATAATTGTATTGAATGAAGACTCATTTACATGTGTGGATACATAGACAAAACACCGTCCCTAGCATGCCTCTAGTTGGCTAGCCAGTTGGTCAATGATAGTCAGTGTCTTCTGATTATGAACAAGGTGTTGTTGCTTGATAACTGGATCACGTCATTGGGAGAATTACGTGATGGACTAGACCCAAACTAATAGACGTAGCATGTTGATCGTGTCATTTTGTTGCTACTGTTTTCTGCGTGTCAAGTATTTATTCCTATGACCATGAGATCATATAACTCACTGACACCAGAGGAATGCTTTGTGTGTATCAAACGTCGCAACGTAACTGGGTGACTATAAAGATGCTCTACAGGTATCTCCGAAGGTGTTAGTTGAGTTAGTATGGAGCAAGACTGGGATTTGTCACTCCGTGTGACGGAGAGGTATCTCGGGGCCCACTCGGTAATACAACATCACACACAAGCCTTGCAAGCAATGTAACTTAGTGTAAGTTGCGGGATCTTGTATTACGGAACGAGTAAAGAGACTTGCCGGTAAAACGAGATTGAAATAGGTATGCTGATACTGACGATCGAATCTCGGGCAAGTAACATACCGAAGGACAAAGGGAATGACATACGGGATTATACGAATCCTTAGCACTGAGGTTCAAACGATAAGATCTTCGTAGAATATGTAGGATCCAATATGGGCATCCAGGTCCCGCTATTGGATATTGACCGAGGAGTCTCTCGGGTCATGTCTACATAGTTCTCGAACCCGCAGGGTGTGCACACTTAAGGTTCGACGTTGTTTTATGCGTATTTGAGTTATATGGTTGGTTACCGAATGTTGTTCGGAGTCCCGGATGAGATCACGGACGTCACGAGGGTTTCCGGAATGGTCCGGAAACGAAGATTGATATATAGGATGACCTCATTTGATTACCGGAAGGTTTTCGGGGTTACCGGGAATGTACCGGGAATGACGAATGGGTTCCGGGAGTTCACCGGGGGGACAACCCACCCCGCGGAAGCCCATAGGCCTTGGGGGAGACACACCAGCCCTTATTGGGCTGGTGGGACAGCCCACAAGTGGTCTATGCGCCAAGAGAAGAAAAATCAAGAGGAAAAGAAAAAAAAAGGGAGGAGGTGGGAAGGGAGGAGGACTCCCTCCCACCAAACCTAGTCCAACTCGGTTTGGGGGGGAGAGTCCTCCCCCTTGGCTCGGCCGACCCCCTTGAGGGTCCTTGGACCCCAAGGCAAGGCCCCCTCCCTCCCACCTATATATACGGAGGTTTTAGGGCTGATTTGAGACAACTTTTCCACGGCAGCCCGACCACATACCTCCACGGTTTTTCCTCTAGATCGCGTTTCTGCGGAGCTCGGGCGGAGCCCTGCTGAGACAAGGTCATCACCAACCTCCGGAGCGCCGTCATGCTGCCGGAGAACTCTTCTACCTCTCCGTCTCTCTTGCTGGATCAAGAAGGCCGAGATCATCGTCGAGCTGTACGTGTGCTGAACGCGGAGGTGTCGTCCGTTCGGTACTAGATCGTGGGACTGATCGCGGGATTGTTCGTGGGGCGGATCGAGGGACGTGAGGACGTTCCACTACATCAACCGCGTTCTCTAACGCTTCTGCTGTACGGTCTACAAGGGTATGTAGATCACTCATCCCCTCTCGTAGATGGACATCACCATGATAGGTCTTCGTGCGCGTAGGAAAATTTTTGTTTCCCATGCGACGTTCCCCAACAGTGGCATCATGAGCTAGGTTCATGCGTAGATGTCTTCTCGAGTAGAACACAAAAGTTTTTGTGGGCGGTGATGTGCGTTTTTCTGCCCTCCTTAGTCTTTTCTTGATTCCGCGGTATTGTTGGATTGAAGCGGCTTGGACCGACATTACTCGTACGCTTACGAGAGACTGGTTTCACCGTTACGACTAACCCCCTTTGCTCAAAGATGACTGGCAAGTGACGGTTTCTCCAACTTTAGTTGAATCGGATTTGAGGTTAAATAGCAACTCATATATCTCCGTTGTGGTGTTTGCGTAAGTAAGATGCGATCCTACTAGATACCCTTGGTCACCACGTAAAACATGCAACAACAAAATTAGAGGACGTCTAACTTGTTTTTGCAGGGTATGATTGTGATGTGATATGGCCAACGATGTGATGTGATATATTGGATGTATGAGATGATCATGTTGTAATAGAAATATCGACTTGCACGTCGATGGTACGGCAACCGGCAGGAGCCATAGGGTTGTCTTTATACTAACGTTTGTGCTTGCAGATGCGTTTACTATTCTGCTAGGATGTAGCTTTAGTAGTAATAGCATAAGTAGCACGACAACCCCGATGGCAACACGTTGATGGATGATCATGGTGTGGCGCCGGTGACAAGAAGATCGTGCCGGTGCTTTGGTGATGGAGATCAAGAAGCACGTGAAGATGGCCATATCATGTCACTTATGAATTGCATGTGATGTTAATCCTTTTATGCACCTTATTTTGCTTAGAACGACGGTAGCATTATGAGGTGATCTCTCACTAAAATTTCAAGACGAAATTGTGTTCTCCCCGACTGTGCACCGTTGCTACAGTTCGTCGTTTCGAGACACCACGTGATGATCGGGTGTGATAGACTCAACGTTCACATACAACGGGTGCAAAACAGTTGCGCACGCGGAACACTCGGGTTAAGCTTGACGAGCCTAGCATGTGCAGACATGGCCTCGGAACACATGAGACCGAAAGGTCGATCATGAATCATATAGTTGATATGATTAGCATAGGGATGCTTACCACTGAAACTATACTCGACTCACGTGATGATCGGACTTGGGATAGTGTAAGTGGATCATGAACCACTCAAATGACTAGAGAGATGTACTTTTTGAGTGGGAGTTTAGCATATAATTTGATTAAGTTGAACTCTAATTATCTTGAACATAGTCTGAGTCCACTTTGAATATATTTGTGTTGTAGATCATGGCTCACGCTACAGTCATCCTGAATTTTAATACGTTCCTAGAGAAAGCTAAGTTGAAAGATGATGGAAGCAACTTTGTAGACTGGGCTCGTAATCTTAAGCTAATCTTACAAGCTGGGAAGAAGGATTATGTCCTTAATGCTGCGCTAGGAGATGAACCACCCGCTACGGCTGATCAGGATGTTAAGAACGCTTGGTTAGCTCGTAAGGAGGACTGCTCAATAGTTCAATGTGCAGTCTTGTATGGCTTAGAACCGGGACTTCAACGTCGCTTTGAGCGTCATGGAGCATTTGAGATGTTCCAGGAGTTGGAGTTTATCTTTCAGAAGAACGCCCGAATCGAGAGGTATGAGACCTCCGATAAATTCTATGCTTGCAAGATGGAGGAAAACTCGTCTGTCAGTGAACATGTGCTCAAAATATCTGGGTACTCAAACCGTCTAGCTGAACTGGGGATTGAACTCCAGCAAGAAGCTATCACTGACAGAATCCTTCAATCACTGCCGCCAAGCTATAAAGGCTTTGTGTTGTACTACAACATGCAAGGGATGAACAAGTCTCCCGGCGAGTTGTTTGCGATGCTGAAAGTCGCAGAGTCTGAACTCCGTAAAGAGCATCAAGTGTTGATGGTGAGCAAGACCACTAGTTTCAAGAGAAACGGCAAAGGCAAGAAGGGCAATTCGAAGAAGAGCGGCAAGCCTGTTGCCAATCCGCCGAAGAAACCCAAGGCTGGACCTAAGCCTGAAACAGAGTGCTTCTATTGCAAGGGTATGGGTCACTGGAAGCGCAATTGCCCCAAGTATCTGGGAGATAAGAAGGCGGGCAAAGAAAAATCAGGTATATTTGATATACATGTTATTGATGTGTACTTAACCGGCTCTCGTAGTAGTGCCTGGGTATTCGATACCGGTTCTGTTGCTCACATTTGCAACTCGAAGCAGGAACTGCAAAATAGACGAAGGCTGGCGAAAGACGAAGTGACGATGCGCGTAGGAAATGGTTCCAAGGTTGATGCAATCGCCGTCGGCACAGTGTCACTTCAGCTACCATCGGGATTAGTGATGAACTTAAATCGTTGTTATTTAGTGCCTGCGTTGAGCATGAACATTATCTCTGGATCTTGTTTGTTGCGAGACGGTTACTCTTTTAAGTCTGAGAATAATGGTTGTTCTATTTCTATGAGTAACATCTTTTATGGTCATGCACCGAATGTGAGAGGATTGTTCATATTGAATCTTGATAGCGATACGCATATACATAACATTGAGACCAAAAGAGTTAGAGTAAACAATGATAGCGCCATATTTTTGTGGCACTGCCGCTTGGGTCATATTGGTGTAAAGCGCATGAAGAAACTCCATGCTGATGGACTTTTGGAGTCACTTGACTTTGATTCACTTGACACGTGCGAACCATGCCTCATGGGCAAGATGACTAAGACTCCGTCCTCCGGAACAATGGAGCGTGCAAGTGACTTGTTGGAAATCATACATACCGATGTGTGTGGTCCAATGAGCGTAGAGGCACGCGGCGGATATCGTTATTTTCTCACCTTCACTGACGATTTAAGCAGATATGGTTATGTCTACTTGATGAAGCACAAGTCTGAAACATTTGAAAAGTTCAAGCAATTTCAGAGTGAAGTGGAAAATCATCGTAACAAGAAGATCAAGTTCCTACCGTCTGATCGTGGGGGTGAATATCTGAGTTTCGAGTTTGGTGCTCACTTAAGACAATGTGGAATTGTTTCGCACTTAACACCGCCTCGAACACCACACCGTAATGGTGTGTCCGAACGTCGTAATCGTACTTTGTTAGAGATGGTGCGATCTATGATGTCTCTTACTGATTTGCCGTTATCATTTTGGGGTTATGCATTAGAAACAGCTGCATTCACTTTAAATAGGGCACCATCAAAATCCGTTGAGACGACACCATACGAACTGTGGTATGGCAAAAGGCCAAAGTTGTCGTTTCTTAAAGTTTGGGGATGTGATGCTTATGTCAAAAAGCTTCAGCCTGAAAAGCTGGAACCCAAAGCGGAAAAGTGCGTCTTCATAGGTTACCCAAAAGAGACAGTTGGGTACACCTTCTATCTCAAATCCGAGGGCAAAGTGTTTGTTGCTAAAAACGGAGCTTTTCTCGAGAAGGAGTTTCTCTCGAGAGAATTGAATGGGAGGAAGATAGAACTTGACGAGGTTGTCGAACCTTTCATCCCTCTGGATGGTGGCGCAGGGCACGGGGAAACCTCTGTCGTTGCGATGCCGGTTGAGGAGGAATTTAATGATGATGATCATGAAACTCTAGTTCAAGTTTCTGTTAAACCACGCAGGTCGACGAGATCACGCGCAGCTCCAGAGTGGTACGGTAATCCCGTCTTATCAATCATGTTGTTAGACAACAATGAACCTGCAAATTATGAAGAAGCAATGGTGGGCCCAGATTCCAACAAATGGCTAGAAGCCATGAAATCCGAGATAGGATCCATGTATGAGAACAAAGTGTGGACTTTGGAGATACTACCTGAGGGTCGCAAGGCTATTCAGAACAAATGGATCTTTAAGAAGAAGACGGACGCTGACGGTAATGTGACCGTTTATAAAGCACGACTTGTGGCAAAGGGTTTTTCACAAGTTTCAGGAGTTGACTACGATGAGACTTTCTCACCCGTAGCGATGCTTAAGTCCGTCAGAATCATGTTAGCAATAGCTGCATTTTTCGATTATGAAATCTGGCAGATGGATGTCAAAACGGCGTTCCTTAACGGTTTCCTTAAGGAAGAGTTGTATATGATGCAACCCGAAGGTTTTGTCGATCCTAAAAATGCTGACAAGGTGTGCAAGCTCCAGCGATCCATTTATGGACTGGTGCAAGCATCTCGGAGTTGGAACAAACGCTTTGATGAGGTGATCAAAGAATTTGGGTTTATACAAGTGGTTGGAGAATCTTGTATTTACAAGAAAGTGAGTGGGAGCTCTGTGGCGTTTCTAATATTATATGTGGATGACATATTACTGATTGGAAACAACGTAGAGCTTTTGGAGAGCATAAAAGGTTACTTGAATAAAAGTTTCTCTATGAAGGACCTAGGAGAAGCTGCTTACATTCTAGGGATTAAGATCTATAGGGATAGATCAAAACGCTTGATAGGACTTTCACAAAGCACATACCTTGATAAAGTTTTGAAGAGGTTCAAAATGGAACAGTCCAAGAAAGGGTTCTTGCCAGTTTTACAAGGTACGAGATTGAGTAAGACTCAGTGCCCAGCAACTGATGAAGATACAGAGCATATGTGCTCCGTCCCCTATGCTTTAGCCATAGGTTCTATCATGTATGCGATGCTGTGCACTAGACCGGATGTTAGCCTGGCCATAAGTATGGCAGGTAGGTTCCAGAGTAATCCAGGAGTGGATCACTGGACAGCGGTCAAGAATATCCTGAAGTACCTGAAAAGGACTAAGGAGATGTTTCTCGTATATGGAGGTGACGAAGAGCTCGCCGTAAAAGGTTACGTTGATGCAAGCTTTGACACAGATCCGGACGACTCTAAGTCGCAGACCGGATACGTATTTATTCTTAATGGGGGTGCAGTAAGCTGGTGCAGTTCCAAGCAAAGCGTCGTAGCAGATTCTACATGTGAAGCGGAGTAAATGGCTGCCTCGGAGGCGGCTAAGGAGGGTGTCTGGATGAAGCAGTTCATGACGGATCTTGGAGTGGTGCCAAGCGCACTGAATCCAATAACCTTGTTCTGTGACAACACTGGTGCCATTGCCTTAGCAAAGGAACCACGGTTTCACAAGAAGACCAGACACATCAAACGACGCTTCAACCTCATCCGCGACTACGTCGAGGAAGAGGACGTAAATATATGCAAGGTGCACACGGATCTGAATGTAGCAGACCCGCTGACTAAACCTCTTCCACGGCCAAAACATGATCAACACCAGAACTGTATGGGTGTTAGATTTATTACAATGTAATCCACATGGTGATGTGAGGGCTAGATTATTGACTCTAGTGCAAGTGGGAGACTGTTGGAATTATGCCCTAGAGGCAATAATAAATATAGTTATTATTATAATTCCTGTATCAAGATAATCGTTTATTATCCATGCTATAATTGTATTGAATGAAGACTCATTTACATGTGTGGATACATAGACAAAACACCGTCCCTAGCATGCCTCTAGTTGGCTAACCAGTTGGTCAATGATAGTCAATGTCTTCTGATTATGAACAAGGTGTTGTTGCTTGATAACTGGATCACGTCATTGGGAGAATTACGTGATGGACTAGACCCAAACTAATAGACGTAGCATGTTGATCATGTCATTTTGTTGCTACTATTTTCTGCGTGTCAAGTATTTATTCCTATGACCATGAGATCATATAACTCACTGACACCGGAGGAATGCTTTGTGTGTATCAAACGTCGCAACGTAACTGGGTGACTATAAAGATGCTCTACAGGTATCTCCGAAGGTGTTAGTTGAGTTAGTATGGATCAAGACTGGGATTTGTCACTCCGTGTGACGGAGAGGTATCTCGGGGCCCACTCGGTAATACAACATCACACACAAGCCTTGCAAGCAATGTAACTTAGTGTAAGTTGCGGGATCTTGTATTACGGAACGAGTAAAGAGACTTGCAGGTAAAACGAGATTGAAATAGGTATGCTGATACTGACGATCGAATCTCGGGCAAGTAACATACCGAAGGACAAAGGGAATGACATACGGGATTATACGAATCCTTAGCACTGAGGTTCAAACGATAAGATCTTCGTAGAATATGTAGGATCCAATATGGGCATCCAGGTCCCGCTATTGGATATTGACCGAGGAGTCTCTCGGGTCATGTCTACATAGTTCTCGAACCCGCAGGGTGTGCACACTTAAGGTTCGACGTTGTTTTATGCGTATTTGAGTTATATGGTTGGTTACCGAATGTTGTTCGGAGTCCCGGATGAGATCACGGACGTCACGAGGGTTTCCGGAATGGTCCGGAAACGAAGATTGATATATAGGATGACCTCATTTGATTACCGGAAGGTTTTCGGAGTTACCGGGAATGTACCGGGAATGACGAATGGGTTCCGGGAGTTCACCGGGGGGACAACCCACCCCGCGGAAGCCCATAGGCCTTGGGGGAGACACACCAGCCCTTATTGGGCTGGTGGGACAGCCCACAAGTGGTCTATGCGCCAAGAGAAGAAAAATCAAGAGGAAAAGAAAAAAAAAGGGAGGAGGTGGGAAGGGAGGAGGACTCCCTCCCACCAAACCTAGTCCAACTCGGTTTGGGGGGGGGGGAGAGTCCTCCCCCTTGGCTCGGCCGACCCCCTTGAGGGTCCTTGGACCCCAAGGCAAGGCCCCCTCCCTCCCACCTATATATACGGAGGTTTTAGGGCTGATTTGAGACGACTTTTCCACGGCAGCCCGACCACATACCTCCACGGTTTTTCCTCTAGATCGCGTTTCTGCGGAGCTCGGGCGGAGCCCTGCTGAGACAAGGTCATCACCAACCTCCGGAGCGCCGTCACGCTGCCGGAGAACTCTTCTACCTCTCCGTCTCTCTTGCTGGATCAAGAAGGCCGAGATCATCGTCGAGCTGTACGTGTGCTGAACGCGGAGGTGTCGTCCGTTCGGTACTAGATCGTGGGACTGATCGCGGGATTGTTCGCGGGGCGGATCGAGGGACGTGAGGACGTTCCACTACATCAACCGCGTTCTCTAACGCTTCTGCTGTACGGTCTACAAGGGTATGTAGATCACTCATCCCCTCTCGTAGATGGACATCACCATGATAGGTCTTCGTGCGCGTAGGAAAATTTTGTTTCCCATGCGACGTTCCCCAACACCATGCTCGCGCAGATAACCTCAGTAACCGAGAGACCCACATATGCCCAAGCATACTGTGTAGAAAGGCTCCCAATACTGAGCACTAGACCCCCCGCCATTGCAAACAGCACCGAAGGCCAGTTATCCTTGATAAAAAAATTCATTCAGAGTCAGCAAACCGAATGAAAAATTGTCTGTATCATCAGGAAGTTATTCCAAGAGATTACTGATCTGCTAAGCTAACCTGACTCAGCTGGGCGAAGAAATTGGACTCAACTAATCGGAAGGACCGGCCCCGGCGCGCCTTGGCCCGGCAGGCCCTCGTCAGAGGGCGTGATGATGGAGAAGCTGAGTTGCTGCCCGGCGAGGGGACGGCGCTCGGCAGCAGGGGGCAGGCACCAACAACCCAGAGAGTTGGAGCGGCGGAGGAGGGCAGAGACATGCGGGAGGAGGAAGAGGAGCAGGAGCGGGAGGAGGTGGAGGAGAAGGTGGCAATGGCTGGGGCGGAGGCGGAGGCGAAGGCGAGGGCGGTGATGGGTAGGGCGGCACGCCCGTCCGACCATCTGAGGTCGCCGCTGGTGGCTGAGATGGGTGGTAGGGGCGAGGAGGCGGCGGCGACCATCTGATATTTCTCAGAGAGGAGGGGGATGGGTCAGCTAGGGTTTCGAATCGATTCGATTCAGAGAGGAGGGAGATACTTTTTTTGCAAAACTACTAATGGCGCACCACCTACAAATGCGTCATTAGTAGTTTTGCAAAAAAAAATTATAGTAGTAGCGCACTGGATGAGTGGTGCGCCATTACTAGTTAAACTAGTAATGGCGCACTCTGCCCCGGTGCACCATTAGTATTTTTGGAAAAAAAAAGTTTGTTAGTAGTGGTGCACCATGTGTGTGGTGCGCCATTAGTGTCCATCACACTAATGGCGCACCTGCACATGGTGCGCCACTGCTATATAGTAGTGGCGCACCACTTGTTTGGTGTGCCATTAGTGTCTATATTATCTATAGCCCTTTTCCTAGTAGTGTCGTCGCTACAAGACCCTTAAGAAAGTCTACAAGTACACCATGCCAGTTACGCTCGAGTACTCCGGACTATGTCTGTTCGGAGTTGAGGAGCTGGCAAACTTCGTAGAGGCGAGCAAAAGTCCTAGCTCGACGCACGCCATGGATGAGGAGATGAAGGCGATTGAGAGCAATGGCACGTGGACTTTGGTAACCCGACCTCCGAACCAAAAGGCGATTGGTTTGAAGTGGGTTTACAAGTTAAAGAAGGACACGGAGGGTGCCATTGTGAAGTACAAGCCAAGACTCGTTGCAAAGGGCTACGTACAACGTCAAGGAGTTGACTATGATGAGGTGTTTGCACCGGTTGCTCGACTCGAGACGGCGAGAGTGCTCCTAGCTTTGGCAGCACAAGAGGATTGGAAGGTTCATCATATGGATGTTAAATTCGCTTTCCTCAACAGCGATCTCACAGAAGAAGTGTACGTAGAACAACCCCTCAGCTACGAGAAGAAAGACGAACAAGCGGAAGTTGACAAGCTCAAGAAGGCACTTTACGGGCTGATGCAATCGCCAAGAGCTTGGAATTCAAAGTTAGACCAAACTATGGTCAGGCTCAGGTTCAAAATATGTGCCCTCGATGATCCGAAGGACAGTCTACAAAGCACCGAAGAAGAGGTGAAGATTGAAGACACGACCAAAAAGGAGTGTTGTCATCGAGCTACGGACGAGCCGACGACAGTAAAGACGGTCCATAAAATGCTGCAAGGGACGGCAAAGGCCATGCCGATGATAACAGTTATGAGAAGCAGCAATCGTGTTTGGGACCTAGGTCGGAAGTAAGGACATCGTGATTAGGGAGTGAATGTGAGTTAATCACGTTGCCCTCTACACATAGGATTAGGAAAGAAAGCCAAACCAAGTCCTAGTAGTATTAGGATTCCTAGTCCTAGTCTATTTGCATAGTCCCTTGTGGACGTGTATAAAAGGCAATCTAGGGGTGTTGCTTGTAACACCAGAAAAACGGAAAGCAATACAAAGCAAAGGCTCGACACGGGCCTTTAGCCATCAAATCCATCGATCAGTTTTATTTGTGTCGTTAGTTACGCAAGTTCCATCAAGTAGTCGGCTGAACCAAGAATCGCGTAGGCACGCTTGTACGGCTACATACGCACGTTCAAAAGCCAACAGAAAGAAGGAAAAAAAATGATCCAACTGAATCACTCATATCATCTCTGTACGTTGGGCTTGTCCGCGAACCCTCATATTGAGAACAAACATGGGGGTGATGGGGTTATAGTCCCAGGGTAGGGTCATAGGCCTGCCCTATAGGTCCTACCCAAGGACTACCCTTCATAAAGGACAAGGCCCTTAGTCAGTTCCGACTGAACTAAGGACTCCCCCATCATCCAGTCGGTGACGAGCATTCGGAGCGTATTTAACGTACCGACTGAATTCCACTCTGTACATCGTAACCTCCCAGGAGGGCAACGGTCATACGTTTTCATACACCATTATTAGCATTTAAGGCATACGTTACATGTAACGTAGGCATTTATTCGCCACTATTCCACCCCTGTCCACCGGGCCGTTGTGAAGGGCAGCGCACTATATATAATCCGCCCTTCCCCACTGGTGCGGGGGTTGGCATTTACTGTAATCTGATATTCCACTCGACACTAAGCTTCCAAGAGCACTAAGACGTAGGGCTTTTACCTCCACCGTAGAGGGGCCTGAACTCATACAACCTCGCCGTAGCTAAGGCTCTGTCCATCCTTTCGTACCCTACACATCTACTGTCAGACTTATACCCACGACAGGGGGATATGAGGGCTTGCGGACGTGTCCGGACGCGCCCGGTCAATCTGCCACGTAGGAAGCGACCGAACCTCGGACCATCTTTTTCTTTTGCTCTCATTCTCTTCACCAATTACGTGGATCGGGCATATGGAAAAAAAAAAGAAATGTGGTTGAGCGAACGGCTAAATAAGAGATACGTCCGGTTATTAATTGTGTAGGGGATCATATTTGTTATGTCCAAGTGTAAATGCTCTAAGCCATTAGGTTAGTTTACGTTTGATGGATACATAGGTGTGCCGGAGAAATTTGCACTAGTGTGATAAATGCATGTGCATGGGCCTCACTATTAGGAGGTCAAGCATTTCTAGGGCAAATTAGTGCACAAATGCTACACTCTTTGCGTTTGCTTGTCCCCAGCACACCACATGCACATGCAGCTCGATCGATCGATGGAATCTCGACCGATTCTCATCACACTATAAATGCATGGCTGAAGCCCATGGCGCTTTGCATCCATCACAACAAGAAGGAAAAGAAAAACAGACACTTACACGCTACATATGCACATTGTTTGCAAGCTGCAACATAGACAGATGGTGACAATGGCGGTTAAGGTATGGGTGGTGGCAATGATGCTGATGCATCACTGTTTCGACGTAGGGCTTGGAGACGCTGGAGGCGATGGCCTGTGCCTGGGCTCGCCCGACTACGGCGACGCGCTGGCCAAGGCCATCCTGTTCTTCGAGGGGCAGAGGTCGGGGCGGCTGCCGGCTAACCAGAGAGTCCAGTGGCGCGGCAACTCCGCGCTCGCCGACGGCCGGCCTGAAAACGTATCGTTTCTTAATTAGCTTATTACTGTATGACGATCATGAACTACTGCTCCTCTCCTACGTTTGAATCTGCATGTTTAATCTTCTACTCCTTCCGTACCAACTGTTAAAAGTCATAGTATATTATGGGACAGAGTAGTAGATACGAGTTTTCTCTTCAGCGCATGCATGCAAAACAAAACGGACCATACTTTGGCACACGCACTATTACAACGATGAATCACGAGCCAGTAAAATGGAAAAAAAAAAAACCTTGTAATTTGCTTAGTGATTGATAGTGGAACGCCGATCATCACAGGTTAACCTGACGGGTGGATACTACGACGCCGGCGACAACGTCAAGTTCGGGTTCCCGATGGCCTTCACGGTGACCCTTCTGAGCTGGAGTGCCATCGAGTTCCGCGGCGACGTCGCGGCGGTGGGGCAGCTGGGCAACCTCCGGGCCGCGATCCACTGGGGCGCCGATTTCCTGCTCCGCGCACACACATCTCCCACCACCCTCTATACCCAGGTTTGGTAATTGGTTTGGTACTAAGTAGTACTAACTTCACGTTGAAAGAAGAAGCACATCTATGAGACCACATGAGACGGACAAGATTTACTTAGTTGATGTTGCCTTCAAGGTGGGGGACGGGAACGCCGACCACGGGTGCTGGGAGCGGCCGGAGGACATGGACACGCCGAGGACTCTGTACAAGATCACCGCGGACTCGCCCGGGTCGGAGGTCGCCGGCGAGGCGGCTGCGGCGCTTGCAGCGGCCTACCTAGTGCTCAAGGAAGACGGTGACAAGGCGTTCGCCTCGCGTCTCCTGGCCGCGTCCAAATCGGTACGCACAAACTAAAGCATGCGGTGTTGTTTCTCGTAGTTTTTAATAAATCTACTGTAATAAAGGAATCACAACATCGGTTTGAGTTTTTGGCTTTGGTCAGCTCTTCGAGCTGGCCAACAATTACAGGGGGTCCTTCCAGTCCTCCTGCCCATTCTACTGCTCCTACTCCGGCTATCAGGTAAGTAGAGACCATATATATGGATCATACAAGTTGATATCGATCCACTCACTGTTGGGTCGATCTATTGGTTGAGAAACAAAATCTAAGTACCACACCACAACAGGATGAGCTGCTCTGGGCCTCGGCATGGCTCCACCGGGCGACCAGGGATGGCAAGTACCTCGACTTCCTGCGTCAGAACCAGGGCTCCAGCAACCCCGGCAACGAGTTCAGCTGGGACAACAAGCAGGTCGGAGCCCAGATGCTCGCAACACAGGTACGTAGGTGGCACATTGATTCATGCATGCCTCCATGCACGGGTTCAGACTTCAGACGAGGTGTTTCAGGAGTTTTTTGTTTTTTGCACGGTGATTTGTTCAGGAGTATTTGAAAGGAAGGAGAGATCTGGCGAGGTACAAGGCCAACTTGGACTCCTTCGTCTGCGCCCTCATGCCTGACAGCGGCGGCACGCAGATACGCACAACTCGTGGTACGTACACGGCCTGTGCTCTGAACTCTGTCTGAAGAACAGCCCAAAACCTCTCATATCTTCTCCACATGACCTGTGTGCCGCAGGAGGGCTTCTGTTCACACGCGATTCGGTGAACATGCAGTACGCCACCACGGCGGCGCTCGTCCTCTCCGTCTACTCCAAGACGCTCAGGTCCTGGGGCGGCTCCGACGGAGTCCGCTGCAGCGCCGCGAGCTTCTCCCCGGACCAGATCGCTTCGTTCGCAGCATCACAGGTCAGCCAGCAGCAACACCATCTTCTCACCTCATCGCACCCGATCTTCAGCATCCATCCATCCGAGATCTGACAACGCGTCGCGTCCGGTGGTGTTGCAGGTCGACTACGTCCTGGGGAGCAACCCCATGGGCATGTCGTACATGGTGGGCCACGGCGACGCGTTCCCGAGGCGCATCCACCACCGCGCCTCCTCCATCCCGTCCGTCGAGGTTCTCAGCCGGGCGGTCCCCTGCAATGAAGGCTTCTCCTCGTGGCTGCCGACGAGCGACCCCAACCCGAACGTCCATGTCGGCGCCATCGTCGGAGGGCCTGATGAGAACGACCAGTTCGGCGACAACAGGGGGGACTCCGCGCACTCCGAGCCGGCGACATACATCAACGCCGCCTTTGTGGGTGCATGTGCTGCTGCCATGGGGCAGAGTCAGAAACCTGCGTCGCCCACTTTATCGACTTACAAGTAGATCACAAAGATACCATATGCACTCGTACTCGTTCCACGCAACGTGAGATACTAGTATACTACTACCTATATATATACACGTTCTGTTGCTGAATTTCCACGTGTAATGTACTTGTAGCGTATCCATTCACTACCAGTACTCTGTAAGTCTGTACCTGCTCGTGATCGCCGTATTATATACCATAAATTAATTTCTACAAGTGTGCGTCAACAGCTCCAACCGTTTGGACGGCGATTTTGTCCGTTTGAGTCAGCCCCCGACAGACACCAACATCCGCTTCGGCGTTTGGATTGACGCATTCGTCCAATGCTGGTCCGATCCATTTTTACCGGTGCGTGAAAAAATACATTTTCAAAAATAATAAACAAACATTAAAAGCCGGTCATAAAGGTCGACGAGAGTCTACGCGTCCCCATTACATTAATTAAACATAATAAAACTAAACTACGAGGCAGCCCTAGGCGGCGTCGCCGTCAACGTCGGGGCCGGTGAGGTCAACAAGCGTAGGCGCAGGACCGGCCCAGGGGAACTCGTGTTCCAGAGCGCAGCTGCCTGCACCTCTGTCGTCTTTCCCGCCAGCGCGGGTTGTGTTGGTGATGGTGGCAGCGCAGCAGGGAGCGCTCCTCCTCCTCCATCTCCCGTCGTTCCTTCTCCGCCTCCTTCTCCAGCACCATCTGTTGACGGCCGCCGGCACGCTCCAACACCAGGTGTTGCGACCTCCAGTGGTGGAGGTAGGCTTACTCCTGCCGCGGTGTCGCGCCCAACCAGATGGGCGGTGCGGTGACCCACTCGCGGAAGCAGCCGGTCCACCGGTAGACCTCCCATTGCGGTTCCATGGGCTCGGTCTTCGGCGGAGGTGGCAAGACGCAGTCGCTGGCGGAAGACAGCACAATGGCCTCCACGAGCTGTGCCTCGTACGCCGCCTCCTCCTCGTCGGCCTTGCGCCGCTCTTCCTCCTCGCCCTCGCGGACAACGGCTCCCAGCGCCGCCTGGTAGGCGGCCTCCGCCTCCTAGTCCTCGTCACTAACGACGGGCGGCGGCGCCGGAGGGCCTCCAGGCTGCACGTCGCGCACGCCGCGTCGGTGCTGCTCCTCATGCTCGACCGCGAACCAGACCTCCCAGTGGGGAGAGTCAGCCGCATACACAGGGTTGAGCCGCTACTCCGGCGTCAACTGACGCCAGCGGCGACTGACCTCCTACGCGTGCATCCGCACCGACCGTGACACGGCCGGCAGAGGGATCCTTTCCGGATCCAGATGCCAGTGGTGCGGGAGGGTGACATTGAGGTACGGACACGGTTGTTGGATTTTGGGCTCCGCAAAACCCTAAAGATTCGAACTCAGGGGCGTGTACGAAGATCTCTCATGGGCTCACCTCACCTAGCTCGCTACTCGTCGGAGATGGCAAAGAACTCACTCGATGATGAGGAAGACACAGAACATGGCAGTTTACCCAGGTTCGGGCCGCTGGGAAGCGTAATACCCTACTCCTGCTTTGGTGGATTGCCTCTCGTGGAGGTTGGTGGATGAACTAGTACAGTGTTCGAGGGCCTCCGGAGGCTGGTTTGGCCTTGTGTGATACTGGTGGACGAATGAATGAATCGGGATCCTCCTCTACGAAGTAACCTATCATCTATATATAATGACGGCCCCGGTCCTCTTCCCTTATCGTTTTGGCGGGAAGGGGTCCCACAATGGCCAATTTCAAAGGGGAACAGGGGAACGTGCTCCCCTGCCCAAAGGTGGTCTTCGCCTGCAAAGTGCGGGTCCAGGGGTGACGTCTGTCCTGCTAGCGGGTGGCGATGGTTTTGTTGCACCAGAAGGGAAACCTTTGGAAGATGCTTTGGGGACCTGGTACGTCATTGCCCCTTAGCACTAAAGGGGAAACTGCTCCGCCCTGTCGTCTGCTGCTCGCCTGTCCTTCCTACACGTCATCCTTGACTCCTGAGGTCGGGCCTTGCCTCGGAATATCCGCCGCTCCGGAGGGGTCCTGAGGAAGCCCCCTGCGGGTCTTGATGTTGTTCCTCCTCGCGAGGCTTGGCCCCTCGCGAGGGCCTTGTCTTGGGTGGTGTCGGGCCCGTCGGTTTACTTGGCGAAGTGGGCCAGCCCTGGGCCGCAGGCAGGCAGGTCTGGGTACCCCCATTCCTAGAACGCCGACAGTAGCCCCCAGGCCCAAGGCGCGCCTGGGTTGGCTTCTCGGCGAAGCCTTGAGGGCGGCCTGAAGCGTCGTGGCCCTAATTGCCTGCGGCCCAGGCAGCACACGTGTCCAGTAACCATCTGGTGACGCTCTCGCTCCTCGAGGCGTCCGGGGTGTGCCAGGCCACGATGGCACGATCTCCAAGAGCCGCGCAGGCCATTGCTGTCTACTACGCAACCTTCTCCTTATAGACGTTGTTGGGCCTCCAAGTGCAGAGGTTTGTGCTGCTGGTTACGCCTATAGGGATTTCCTTGGCAAATATGCAAAGGATTCCCCCGCGGCCTTGGAGCCTTGCGTTGGTGTTCCCTTGAAGAATAAAGGGTGATGTAGCACAGCGGCGGTAAGTATTTCCCTCAGTTTGAGAACCAAGGTATCAATCCAGTAGGAGGATTGCGTCAAGTCACAAGTACCTGCACAAACACAAAGAGCTTGCACCCAACGCTATGAAGGGGTTGGCAATCCCTTATAGATTGTTTGCAAAGTGAGAACTGAAAGCAAAAACTAAATAAAGCAAAGTAAAAGTAAAAGCCGAGATGATAGTTGTGAATAGACCCGGGGGCCGTAGTGTTCACTAGTGGCTTCCCTCATGAAAGCAAGTAGACGGTGGGTGAACGAATTACTGTCGAGCAATTGATAGAACCGCGCAAAGCCAAGACGTTATCTATGGCAATGATCATACATATAGGCATCATGTCCAAAACAAGTAGACCGATACTTTCTGCATCTACTACTATTACTCCACACGTCGATCGCTATCCAGCATGCATCTAGTGTATTGAGTTCATAAGAACAGAGTAACGCCTTAAGCAAGATGACAAGATGTAGATGGACAATCTCAAATCTATGATGAAATCCCATCTTGTTACCCTTGATGGCAACAACATGATGCATGCCTTACCGCCCCTTCAGTCACTGGGAAAGGTCACCGCACGGTATGAACCCAAAACCAAGCACTTCTCCCATTGCAAGAATCATAGATCTAGTTGGCCAAACAAAACCCAAGACTCGGAGAGACTTACAAGGATATCAAATCATGCATATAAGAAATTAGCAAAGACTCAAATATAATTCATAGATAATCTGATCACAAATCCACAATTCATCGGATCTCGACAAACACACCGCCAAAGAAGATCATGGAGAACTTTGTATTGAAGATCCAAGAGAGAGAAGAAACCATCTAGCTACTAACTACGGAACCTTAGGTCTGAAGTGGACTACTCACGAGTCATTGGAGAGGCAATGATGTTGATGTAGAAGCCCTTCAGCTCCAAAGTCCCCTCCGGCACGGCACCGGGAAGGCTCTACAGATGAGATCTCATGGAAATGGAAGCTTGCAGCGGCAGAAAAGTGGTTTCGTGGACGCCCCGATTTTTTCTGGGATTTTAGGGAATAAATAGACCAAAGAGCTAGGGCAAGGGAGCTCCACGGGGCCACAAGCCTGGTAGCCGCAGGCCCCCCTGGCTGCGGCTACAGGGATTGTGGGCCCCTATGGGCCTCCTGCCTTGGCCCTCAAGTCCCCCGATCTTCTTCTGTTCTGGAAAATTTTATTTTGGGGATTTTATTCCGTTTGAACTCCGTTCCAAAATCAGATCTGAAAAGAGTCAAAAACATAGAAAAAACAGGAACTGGCACTTGGCACTGACTTAATAAGTTAGTCCCAAAAAAGATATAAAAGGTATATAAAACATCCAAAGTTGACAAGATAACAGCATGAAACCATCAAAAATTATAGATACGTTTGAGACGTATCAGTTTGTAGGACAGTAGCAATTTTCCCTTTAAGTGGGTGACCTAAGGTTTATCAATCCGCGGGAGGCGTACGATGAAGCTGGTCTCTCTCAAGCAACCAAGCAACCAAATAACAAAGAGTCTCTTGTGTCCCCAACACACCCAATACAATGGTAAACTGTATAGGTGCACTAGTTCGGCGAAGAGATGGTGATACAAGTGCAATATGGATGGTGGATATAGGTTTTTGTAATCTGAAATTACAAAAACAGCAAGGTAACTAATAGTAAAAGCGAGCACGAACGGTATTGCAATGCGTGGAAACAAGGCCTAGGGTTCATACTTTCACTAGTGAAGTTCTCTCAACAATGATAACATAATTGGATCATATAACTAGCCCCCAACATGCAACAAAGAGACACTCCAAAGTCACTAATAGCAGAGAACAAACGAAGAGATTATTGTCGGGTACGAAACCACCACAAAGTTATTCTTTGTGATCAATCTATTCAAGAGTCCATAGTAAAATAACACGAAGCTATTATTTCCGTTCGATCCATCATAGATTTCGTACTAGAATAACACCTTAAGACACATATCAACCAAGACCCTAATGTCACCTAGATACTCCATTGTCACCTCAAGTATCTGTGGGCATGATTATACGATATGCATCACACAATCTCAGAATCATCTATTCAACCAACACATAGAACTTCAAAGAGTGCCCCAAAGTTTCTACCGGAGAGTCAAAACGTGTGCCAACCCATATGCATAGGTTCCCGATGTCACGAAACCCGCAAGTTGATCACCAAAACATACATCAAGTACTCACATGAATATCCCATTGTCACCACAGATAGACACGTGCATGACATACATCAAGTATTCTTAAAGACTCAATCCGATAAGATAACTCCAAAGGGAAAACTCAATTCATTACAAGAAGGGAGAGGGGGAAGAACATCATAGGATCCAACTATAGTAGCAAAGCCCGCGGTACATCGAGATCATGACATCTCAATAACACGAGAGAGAGAGAGAGATCAAACACATAGCTACTAGTACATACCCTCAGCCCCGAGGGAGAACTACTCCCTCCTCGACATGGAGATCGCCGAGATGATGAAGATGGCCACCGGAGATGGATTCCCCCTCCGGCAGGGTGCCGGAACGGGTCCAGATTGGTTTTTGGTGGCTACTGAGTCTTGCGGCGGCGGAACTCCCAATCTAGGTTTCTTTTTGGGGGTTTCTATATTTATAGGAATTTATGGTGGTGGAATTACGTCGGTTGGTCCCACGAGGAGGTCACAAGCCTGCTAGGTGCGGCCTAGGGGGTGGGGCACCGCTTGGGCTTGTGACTCCCTCGTGGCTCTTCTAGCCTTCTTCCAAAGCTTCAGGGGTCTCTTTTGGTCCAAAAAAATCATCGCGAAAGTTTTATTCCATTTGGACTCCGTCTGAAAAAGGGTCAAAACACGGAAAAAATAGAAACTGGCACTTGGCACTGAGTTAATAGGTTAGTACCAAAAAAGATATAAAATAGCATATTCATGCATATAAAACATCCAAAGTTGACAAGATAATAGCATGGAACAATCAAAAATTATAGATACGTTGGAGATGTATCAAGCATCCCCAAGCTTAACTCCTGCTCGTCCTCGAGTAGGGAAGTGATAAAGACCGAATTTTTGATGTGGAATGCTACCTAACATATTTTTCCTTTGTAACTTATTTCTTGTGGCATGAATGTTAAGATCCGTAAGATTCAAAACAATAGTTTACTATTGACATGAAAATAATGATACTTCAAGCATACTAGCAAAGTAATCATGAACTTTTGAAATAACAAGGCCAAAGAAAGTTATCCCTACAAAATCATATTGTCTGGCTATACTCCATCATCCCCACACAACGAAATTAAATCATGCAAAACCCCGGTATTGGCCAAGTAATTGTTTTCGCACTCTTACTTTCTCAAACTTTTTCAACTCTCACGCAATACATGTGCGTGAGCCATGGATATAGCACTATAGGTGGAATAGAGTGTGGAGGAGGTTGTGAGGCAAAAAGGAGGAGATGGTCACATTGACTCGGCGTATCATTGGGCTATGGAGATGCCCATCAATAGATATCAATATGAATGAGTAGGGATTGCCATGCAATGGATGCACGAGAGCTATAAGTGTGTGAAAGCTCAAAAGAAGAACTAGTGGGTGTGCACCCAACTTGCTTGCTCACGAAGACCTAGGGCAATTTTGAGGAAGCCCATCACTGGAATATACAAACCAAGTTATATAATGAAAATTCCCACTAGTATATGGAAGTGTCAAAACGAGAGACTCTCTATCATGAAGAACATGGTGCTATCGTGAAGCACAAGTGTGGAAAAAGATAGTAGCATTGTCCCTTCTCTCTTTTTCTCTCTCCCTTTTTTTGTTTGGGCTCTTCGGCCTCTTTTCATTTTCTTATATTTTTTTTGGTGGGCATCTTTGGCCTCCTTTTTTTATTCCTCACATGGGACAATGCTCTAATAATGATGATCATCACACTTTTATTTACTCACAACTCAATACTTAGAGCAATGATGACTCTATAGGAAATGCCTCCGGCAGTGTACCGGGATGTGCAACGATCTAGCTTAGCGTATGACGTTGAAACATCCCGCTAGCTATTTTACGATCATGCAATGGCAATATGAAAGTGACGGCACAAGTCATGAGACAGAACGGTGGTAGTTGCATGGCAATATATCTCGAAATGGCTATGAAAATGCCATAGTAGGTAGGTATGGTGGCTGTTTTGAGGAAGGTTAATGGTGGGTTTGTGCACCGGCGAAAGTTGCGCGGTACTAGAGAGGCTTGCAATGGTGGAAGGTAAAAGTGCATCTATACCATGGACTCACATTAGTCATGAAGAACTCATATACTTATTGCGAAAGTTTTATTAGTAATCAAAACAAAGTGCTAAACGCATACTCCTAGGGGAAGGGTTGGTAGGTGTTAACCATAGCGCGATCCCGACCGCCACACAAAGGATGACAATCAATAAATCAATTATGCTCCGACTTCCTAACATAGCAGTTCACCATACGTGCGTGCTACGGGGATCACTAACCTCAACACAAGTATTTCTAGATTCACAACACCCTACTAACATAACTCTAATATTATCATATCCATATCTCAAAACTAATTGCGAGGAATCAAACTTCTCTTACTAATCAATGCACTTGAATATGGAAGTTTTTATTATATCCTCTTTGGATGCCTATCATATTTGGAACTAATTTCATAGCACACGCCAATTACCAAGTTACTTAGAGAGAGCACTCTCAAAAAGATATAAGTGAAGATCGAGAGTTTTTATTTTTACAAAATATGGCACCGCCGTGCTCTAAAAAGATATAAGTGAAGTACTAGAGCAAAAGGCAAACTACTCCAAAAGATATAAGTGAAGCTCAATGAGTAGTTGAATAATTATTTGGCTATGTGAAGACTCTCCCAACTAAAAATTTCAGATCCTAAGTACCTTATTCAAACAAAATAAAATGACGCTCCAAGCAAAACACATATCATGTGGTGAATAAAAATATAGCCCCAAGTAAAGTTACCGATGGATTGAAGACGAAAGAGGGGATGCCTTACCAGGGCATCCCCAAGCTTGGGCTCTTTGGTGTCCTTGAATATGGCTTTGGGGTGCCTTGGTCATCCCCAAGCTTAGTCTCTTGCCACTCCTTGTTCCATAGTCCATCCAAACTCTACCCAAAACTTGAACACTTCACAACACAAAACTTAACGGAACTTCGTGAGATGGGTTATTATGATAACGAGCAAATCAATCACTTGGGTACTGTCAAAACAGGACTCATAATTATTTTCACACAATTCCTACTGTATATTATCATTTCCACAATTTATATCAATTAATATAATATATGGAAACACTAAAACAAGCAAACTATGCATTGAAAACAGAATCTGTCAAAAACAGAACAGTCTGTAATGATCTGAACAATGATCATACTTCTGCACCTCCAAAAATTCTGAAAAATTATGAAAACTTGGGAAATTTGTATATCAATGAGAAGAAAAAAAGAATCAACCTAAAATCACTCCTTGGATAGGAATTAAAAATAATTTCGTGAGCGCAAAGTTTCTGTCTTTTTCAGGATGATCAAACAACTATCACCCAAACTAATCATAAAGGCTTTACTTGGAACTTTATTGAAACTAAGGCAACAAAACATGATTAATACAGTAGATTAATCATGTGAACACACAAAAATAGTAAGGATACATATTGGGTTGTCTCCCAACAAGCACTTTTCTTTAATGCCTTTCAAGCTAGGCATGATGATTTCAATGATGCTCACATAGAAGATAAGAATTGAAACATAACGGGAGCATCATGAAGCATATGACTAACACATTTAAGTCTAACCCACTTCCTATGCATAGGGATTTTGTGAACAAACAACTTATTGGAGCAAGAATCATCTAGCATAGGAAGGCAAAATGAGCATAGCTTCAAAAATTTCAACACATGGAGAGGAAGCTTAATATTATTGCAATATGTAGAAGCACATGTTCCTCTCTCATAATAATTTCGAGTATCATCATGAATGAATTCAACAATATAACCATCACCTAAAGCATTCTTTTCATGATCTACAAGCATAGAAATTTTACTACTCTCCACATAAGGAAATTCATTCTCATCAATAGTAGTGGGAGTACCATAAAAGACTTGGATACTACAAATAGTTTCCATATTGAAAAAGCAAGGTTTAGCAAAGGGGTACTCATAATTGTGACAAATTTTATCATCATTCTTCTCTATAGAATAAGTATCGCCACAATAATCATCATAGATAGGAGGTATGCAAAAGTCATAGTAAATTTGATCACTCAAAGTGGGGGGACTAAAAGGATCATCTTCATTTAACGAAGCATCCCCAAGCTTGGGACAAAGTTTAATTGTAGCAAATATATTCTCAAACATGTCATTCGCGTCAAACATAGCATCCCCAAGCTTGTGGTTTTGCACATCATAGACATAATCACTCTCATCATTAATAGTATGAATAGCACCAAGAGTATATCAATTATTTTCATCCTCCACATTTATTTTTAATTCATTCTCATGAGGCATATCAATAGTAGGAGCAACATTATTTGGGAGAGATACCTCTTTACCTGTACTTTTTCTTCTTTTATTCTTCTTCACCCCATGTGAAGATTTACTTAATTCTTCCAAGCTTCTTTTTGGAGAGGTTGGCTGAATAGAAAGCTCCTCCTCGTTACCTGATTCATCATAAGAGATAATAGGAGGGTATTGGGACACCTCTCTGTAGGGGAACGTCGCATGGGAAACAAAAAAATTCCTATGCGCACGAAGACCTATCATGGTGATGTCCATCTACGAGAGGGGATTTCTGATCTACGTACCCTTGTAGATCGCACAATAGAAGCGTTAATAAACGCGGTTGATGTAGTGAAATGTCCTCACGTCCCTCGATCTGACCCGTCAACCGTCCAACGAACCGTCCTCCGATCCGTCCCACGATCCGCTCTGATCTAGTGCCGAACGGACGGCACCTCCGCGTTCAGCACACGCACAGCTCGACGATGATCTCGGACTTCTTGATCCAGCAAGAGAGACGGAGAGGTAGATGAGTTCTCCGGCAGCGTGACTGCGCTCCGGAGGTTGGTGGTGATCTAATCTCAACAGGGCTCCGCCTGAGCTCCGCAGAAACGCGATCTAGAGAAAAAACCGTGGAGGTTTGTGGTCGTGCTGCCGTGGCAAAGTTGTCTCAAATAAGCCCTAAAACCTCCGTATATATAGGTTGGAGGGGAGGGGCCTTGCCTTGGGGCTCAAGGAGCCCCAAGGGGGAGAGTCCTCCCCTTCCAATCCTAGTCCAACTAGGATTGGAAGGTGGAGTCCTTCTCCACTTTCCCACTTCCCCTTTTCTTTTCTTTTCTCTTTGATTTTTCTTTCTCCTGCGCATAGGGCTTCTTGGGCTGTCCCACCAGCCCACTAAGGGCTGGTCTGACACCCCTAAGGCCTATGGGCTTCCCCCAGGGTGTACTGCGCCCCCCCCCCCGGTGAACATCCAGAACTCATTCGTCATTCCCAGTACATTCTCGGTAACTCTGAAAACCTTCCGGTAATCAAATGAGGTCATCCTATATATCACTCTTCGTCTCCGAACCATTCTGGAAACCCTCGTGACGTCCGTGATCTCATCCGGAACTCCGAACAACATTCGGTAACCAACCATATAACTCAAATACGCATAAAACAACGTCGAACCTTAAGTGTGCAGACCCTGCGGGTTCGAGAACTATGTAGACATGACCCAAGGGACTCCTCGGTCAATATCCAATAGCGGGACCTGGATGCCCATATTGGATCCTACATATTCTACGAAGATCTAATCGTTTGAACCTCAGTGCCAAGGAGTCATATAATCCCGTATGTCATTCCCTTTGTCCTTCGGTATGTTACTTGCCCGAGATTCGATCGTCAGTATCCGTATACCTATTTCAATCTCGTTTACCGGCAAGTCTCTTTACTCGTTCCGTAATACAAGATCCCGCAACTTACACTAAGTCACATTGCTTGCAAGGCTTGTGTGTGATGTTGTATTACCGAGTGGGCCCCGAGATACCTCTCCGTCACACGGAGTGACAAATCCCAGTCTCGATCCATACTAACTTAACGAACACCTTCGGAGATACCTGTAGAGCATCTTTATAGTCACCCAGTTACGTTGCGATGTTTGATACACACAAAGTATTCCTCCGGTGTTAGTAAGTTATATGATCTCATGGTCATAGGAACAAATACTTGACACGCAGAAAACAGTAGCAATAAAATGACACGATCAACATGCTACATCTATTAGTTTGGGTCTAGTCCATCACGTGATTCTCCTAATGACGTGATCCAGTTATCAAGCAACAACACCTTGTTCATAATCAGAAGACACTGACTATCTTTGATCAACTGGCTAGCCAACTAGAGGCTTGCTAGGAACAGTGTTTTGTCTATGTATCCACACATGTATATAAGTCTTCATTCAATACAATTATAGCATGGATAATAAACGATTATCTTGATACAGGAATTATAATAATAACTATATTTATTATTTCCTCTAGGGCATAATTCCAACAGTCTCCCACTTGCACTAGAGTCAATAATCTAGCCCTCACATCATCATGCGAATTACGTTGTAATAAATCTAACACCCATACAGTTCTGGTTTTGATCATGCTTTGCCCGTGGAAGAGGTTTAGTCAGCGGGTCTTCTACATTCAGATCCGTGTGCACTTTGCATATATTTACGTCCTCCCCTTCGACGTAGTCGTGGATGAGGTTGAAGCATCGTTTGATGTGTCTGGACTTCTTGTGAAACCGTAGTTCCTTTACTAGGGCAATGGAACCCGTGTTGTCACAGAACAAGGTTATTGGATTCAGTGCGCTTGGCACCACTCCAAGATCCGTCATGAACTGCTTCATCCAGACACCCTCCTTAGCCGCCTCCGAGGCAGCCATGTACTTCGCTTCACATGTAGAATCTGCTACGACGCTCTGCTTGGAACTGCACCAGCTTACCGCACCCCCATTAAGAATAAATACGTATCCGGTTTGCGACTTAGAGTCGTCCGAATCTGTGTCAAAGCTTGCATCAACGTAACCTTTTACGGCGAGCTCTTCGTCACCTCCATACACGAGAAACATCTCCTTAGTCCTTTTCAGGTACTTCAGGATATTCTTGACCGCCGTCCAGTGATCCACTCCTGGATTACTCTGGAACCTACCTGTCATACTTATGGCCAGGCTAACGTCCGGTCTAGTGCACAGCATTGCATACATGATAGAACCTATGGCTGAAGCATAGGGGACGGAGCGCATATGCTCTCTATCCTCATCAGTTGTTGGGCACTGAGTCTTACTCAATCTCGTACCTTGTAAAACTGGCAAGAACCCTTTCTTGGACTGTTCCATTTTGAACCTCTTCAAAACTTTATCAAGGTATGTGCTTTGTGAAAGTCCTATCAGGCGTTTTGATCTATCCCTGTAGATCTTAATGCCTAGAATGTAAGCATCTTCTCCTAGGTCCTTCATAGAGAAACTTTTATTCAAGTAATCCTTTATGCTCTCCACAAACTCTACATTGTTTCCAATCAGCAATATGTCATCCACATATAATATTAGAAACGCCACAGAGCTCCCACTCACTTTCTTGTAAATACAAGATTCTCCAACCACTTGTATAAACCCAAATGCTTTGATCACCTCATCAAAGCGTTTGGTCCAACTCCGAGATGCTTGCACCAGTCCATAAATGGATCGCTGGAGCTTGCACACCTTGTTAGCATTCTTAGGATCGACAAAACCTTCGGGTTGCATCATATACAACTCTTCCTTAAGGAAACCGTTAAGGAATGCCGTTTTGACATCCATCTGCCAGATTTCATAATCGAAAAATGCAGCTATTGCTAACATGATTCTGACAGACTTAAGCATCGCTACGGGTGAGAATGTCTCATCGTAGTCAACTCCTTGAACTTGTGAAAAACCCTTTGCCACAAGTCGAGCTTTATAAACGGTCACATTGCCGTCAGCGTCCGTCTTCCTCTTAAAGATCCATTTGTTCTGAATAGCCTTGCGGCCCTCAGGCAGTACTTCCAAAGTCCACACTTTGTTCTCATACATGGATCCTATCTCGGACTTCATGGCTTCTAGCCATTTGTTGGAATCTGGGCCCACCATTGCTTCTTCATAATTTGCAGGTTCATTGTTGTCTAACAACATGATTGATAAGACGGGATTACCGTACCACTCTGGAGCAGCACGTGATCTCGTCGACCTGCGTGGTTCGACAGGAACTTGAACCGGAGTTTCATGATCATCATCATTAACTTCCTCCTCAACTGGCGTCGCAACGACAGAGGTTTCCCCTTGCCCTGCGCCACCATCCAGAGGGATGAGAGGTTCGACAACCTCGTCAAGTTCTATCGTCCTCCCACTCAATTCTCTCGAGAGAAACTCCTTCTCGAGAAAAGCTCCGTTTTTAGCAACAAATACTTTGCCCTCGGATTTGAGATAGAAGGTGTACCCAACTGTCTCTTTTGGGTAACCTATGAAGATGCACTTTTCCGCTTTGGGTTCCAGCTTTTCAGGCTGAAGCTTTTTGACATAAGCATCACATCCCCAAACTTTAATAAACGACAACTTTGGCCTTTTCCCATACCACAGTTCGTATGGTGTCGTCTCAACGGATTTTGATGGTGCCCTATTTAAAGTGAATGCAGCTGTTTCTAATGCATAACCCCAAAATGATAATGGAAAATCGGTAAGAGACATCATAGATCGCACCATCTCTAATAAAGTACGATTACGACGTTCGGACACACCATTACGCTGTGGTGTTCCAGGCGGTGTCAACTGTGAAACAATTCCACATTGTCTTAAGTGAGCACCAAACTCGAAACTCAGATATTCACCCCCACGATCAGACCGTAGGAACTTGATCTTCTTTTTACGATGATTTTCAACTTCACTCTGAAATTGCTTGAACTTTTCAAATGTTTCAGACTTGTGCTTCATTAAGTAGACATAACCATATCTACTCAAATCGTCAATGAAGGTGAGAAAATAATGATATCCGCCGCGTGCCTCTACGCTCATCGGACCACACACATCGGTATGTATGATTTCCAACAAGTCACTTGCACGCTCCATTGTTCCGGAGAACGGAGTTTTAGTCATCTTGCCCATGAGGCATGGTTCGCACGTGTCAAGTGAATCAAAGTCAAGTGACTCCAAAAGTCCATCGGCATGGAGTTTCTTCATGCGCTTTACACCAATATGACCTAAGCGGCAGTGCCACAAAAATATGGCGCTATCATTGTTAACTCTAACTCTTTTGGTCTCAATGTTATGTATGTGTGTATCACTATCAAGATTCAATATGAACAATCCTCTCACATTGGGTGCGTGACCATAAAAGATGTTACTCATAGAAATAGAACAACCATTATTCTCTGACTTAAAAGAGTAACCGTCTCGCAATAAACAAGATCCAGATATAATGTTCATGCTCAACGCAGGCACTAAATAACAATGATTTAAGTTCATAACTAATCCTGATGGTAACTGAAGTGAAACTGTGCCGACGGCGATTGCATCAACCTTGGAACCATTTCCTACGCGCATCGTCACTTCATCTTTCGCCAGCCTTCGTCTATTCCGTAGTTCCTGTTTCGAGTTGCAAATATGAGCAACAGAACCGGTATCGAATACCCATGCACTACTACGAGAGCCGGTTAAGTACACATCAATAACATGTATATCAAATATACCTGATTTTTCTTTGGCCGCCTTCTTATCAGCCAGATACTTGGGGCAATTGCGCTTCCAGTGACCCATACCCTTGCAATAGTAACACTCTGTTTCAGGCTTAGGTCCGGCTTTGGGTTTCTTCGTCGGATTGGCAACAGGCTTGCCGCTCTTCTTTGAATTACCCTTCTTGCCTTTGCCGTTTCTCTTGAAACTAGTGGTCTTATTCACCATCAACACTTGATGCTCTTTACGGAGTTCAGACTCTGGGACTTTCAGCATCGCAAACAACTCGCCGGGAGACTTGTTCATCCCTTGCATGTTGTAGTTCAACACAAAGCCTTTATAGCTTGGCGGCAGTGATTGAAGGATTCTGTCAGTGATAGCTTCTTGCGGGAGTTCAATCCCCAGCTCAGCTAGACGGTTTGAGTATCCAGACATTTTGAGCACATGTTCACTGACAGACGAGTTCTCCTCCATCTTGCAAGCATAGAATTTATCGGAGGTCTCATACCTCTCGATCCGGGCGTTCTTCTGAAAGATAAACTTCAACTCCTGGAACATCTCAAATGCTCCATGACGCTCAAAGCGACGTTGAAGTCCCGGTTCTAAGCCATACAAGACTGCACATTGAACTACTGAGTAGTCCTCCTTACGTGCTAACCAAGCGTTCTTAACATCCTGATCAGCCGTAGCGGGTGGTTCATCTCCTAGCGCAGCATTAAGGACATAATCCTTCTTCCCAGCTTGTAAGATTAGCTTAAGATTACGAGCCCAGTCTACAAAGTTTCTTCCATCATCTTTCAACTTAGCTTTCTCTAGGAACGTATTAAAATTCAGGGTGACTGTCGCGTGAGCCATGATCTACAACACAAATATATTCAAAGTGGACTTAGACTATGTTCAAGATAATTAGAGTTTAACTTAATCAAATTATTCGCTAAACTCCCACTCAAAAAGTACATCTCTCTAGTCATTTGAGTGGTTCATGATCCACTTACACTAGCTCAAGTCTGATCATCACGTGAGTTGAGCATAGTTTCAGTGGTAAGCATCCCCATGCTAATCATATCATCTATATGATTCATGATCGACCTTTCGGTCTCATGTGTTCCGAGGCCATGTCTGCACATGCTAGGCTCGTCAAGCTTAACCCGAGTGTTCCGCGTGCGCAACTGTTTTGCACCCGTTGTATGTGAACGTTGAGTCTATCACACCCGATCATCACATGGTGTCTCGAAACGATGAACTGTAGCAACGGTGCACAGTCGGGGAGAACACAATTTCGTCTTGAAATTTTAGTGAGAGGTCACCTCATAATGCTACCGTCGTTCTAAGCAAAATAAGGTGCATAAAAGGATTAACATCACATGCAATTCATAAGTGACATGATATGGCCATCATCACGTGCTCCTTGATCTCCATCACCAATGCACCGCCACGATCTTCTTGTCACCGGCGCCACACCATGATCTCCATCAACGTGTCGCAATCGGGGTTGTCGTGCTACTCATGATATTACTACTAAAGCTACATCCTAGCAAAATAGTAAACGCATCTGCAAGCACAAACGTTAGTTATAAGGACAACCCTATGGCTCCTGCCGGTTGCCGTACCATCGACGTGCAAGTCGATATTATCTATTACAACATGATCATCTCATACATCCAATATATCACATCACATCGTTGGCCATATCACATCACAAGCATACCCTGCAAAAACAAGTTAGACGTCCTCTAATTTTGTTGTTGCATGTTTTACGTGGTGACCATGGGTATCTAGTAGGATCGCATCTTACTTACGCAAACACCACAACGGAGATATATGAGTTGCTATTTAACCTCATCCAAGGACCTCCTCGGTCAAATCCGATTCAACTAAAGTTGGAGAAACTGACACCCGCCAGTCATCTTTGAGCAACGGAGTTACTCGTAGCGATGAAACCAGTCTCTCGTAAGCGTACGAGTAATGTCGGTCCGAGCCGCTTCGATCCAACAATACCGCGGAATCAAGAAAATACTAAGGAGGGCAGCAAAACGCACATCACCGCCCACAAAAACTTTTGTGTTCTACTCGAGAAGACATCTACGCATGAACCTACCTCATGATGCCACTGTTGGGGAACGTCGCATGGGAAACAAAAAATTTCCTACGCGCACGAAGACCTATCATGGTGATGTCCATCTACGAGAGGGGATGTGTGATCTACGTACCCTTGTAGACCGTACAGCAGAAGCGTTAGTGAACGCGGTTGATGTAGTGGAACGTCCTCACGTCCCTCGATCCGCCCCGCGAACTATCCCGCGATCAGTCCCACGATCTAGTGCCGAACGGACGGCACCTCCGCATTCAGCACACGTACAGCTCGACGATGATCTCGGCCTTCTTGATCCAGCAAGAGAGACGGAGAGGTAGAAGAGTTCTCCGGCAGCGTGACGACGCTCCGGAGGATGGTGATGATCTTGTCTCAGCAGGGCTCCGCCCGAGCTCCGCAGAAACGCGATCTAGAGGTAAAACCGTGGAGATATGTGGTCGGGCTGCCGTGGCAAAGTTGTCTCAAATCAGCCCTAAAACCCCACTATATATAGGAGGAAGAGGGGGAGCCTTGCCTTGGGGTCCAAGGACCCCTAAGGGCTTCGGCCGAGCCAAGGGGGAAGGTCTCCCCCCCCCCAAACCGAGTCCTACTTGGTTTGGAAGGTGGAGTCCTTCTTCCCTTTCCCACCTCCTTCTTTTTTTTCTTTTCTCTTTGATTTTTCTTCCAATGCGCATAGGACTCTTTTGGGCTGTCCCACCAGCCCACTAAGGGCTGGTGCGCCACCCTCAATGCCTATGGGCTTCCCCGGGGTGGGTTGCCCCCCCCCCCGGTGAACTCCCGGAACCCATTCGTCATTCCCGGTACATTCTCGGTAACTCCGAAAACCTTCCGGTAATCAAATGAGGTCATCCTATATATCAATCTTCGTTTCCGGACCATTCCGGAAACCCTCGTGGCGTCCGTGATCTCATCCGGTACTCCAAACAACATTCGGTAACCAACCATATAACTCAAATACGCATAAAACAACGTCGAACCTTAAGTGTGCAGACCCTGCGGGTTCGAGAACTATGTAGACATGAACCGAGAGACTCCTCGGTCAATATCCAATAGCGGGACCTGGATGCCCATATTGGATCCTACATATTCTACGAAGATCTAATCGTTTGAACCTCAGTGCCAAGGAGTCATATAATCCCGTATGTCATTCCCTTTGTCTTTCAGTATGTTACTTGCCCGAGATTCGATCGTCAGTATCCGTATGCCTATTTCAATCTCGTTTATCGGCAAGTCTCTTTACTCGTTCCGTAATACAAGATCCCGCAACTTACACTAAGTCACATTGCTTGCAAGGCTTGTGTGTGATGTTGTATTACCGAGTGGGCCCCGAGATACCTCTCTGTCACACGGAGTGACAAATCCCAGTCTCGATCCATACTAACTTAACGAACACCTTCGGAGATACCTGTAGAGCATCTTTATAGTCACCCAGTTACGTTGCGACGTTCGATACACACAAAGTATTCCTCCGGTGTTAGTAAGTTATATGATCTCATGGTCATAGGAACAAATACTTGACACGCAGAAAACAGTAGCAATAAAATGACACGATCAACATGCTACGTCTATTAGTTTGGGTCTAGTCCATGACGTGATTCTCCTAATGACGTGATCCAGTTATCAAGCAACAACACCTTGTTCATAATCAGAAGATACTGACTATCTTTGATCAACTGGCTAACCAACTAGAGGCTTGCTAGGGACAGTGTTTTGTCTATGTATCCACACATGTATATAAGTCTTCATTCAATACAATTATAGCATGGATAATAAACGATTATCTTGATACAGGAATTATAATAATAACTATATTTATTATTGCCTCTAGGGCATAATTCCAACAACTTGGACTACTAAATTGATCAATCTTGGAACCAGCCAAAGATACCCAATTCAGACTGGCCTGTTTTCACACGAAACTCTCAAAACCAAAGATCCACTGCACGAACTGAAGAAAAGAATGGAAGTGATTTTCTATCTATAGCTATTGGCTTCTTATTGCACATTGTATGAGATGTCCTATTTATTTGGGCTTATGCTTATGCTTTTGTAGCTTTTGCACTTTGGCCTAAAAGCCAAAACAAACTTCTAAATAGGTACTTTCGGCTTCGGCTTTTGCACTATGTATTGCTCTTTTCGACGACATCTTTCTTGAAGCGGGGAGAAAGCTTTTTTGGGTAAAACCTAACATTTCTTGGTTAATTAAGGTAAAACAAATGAGCACCCCCCAAAAAAACTAGAGCTTGTGGATAGGGAAGGCAAAGACGCGACATCAAGGGACATCATCAGCGTGAGACACAAGGGCGCCAAGGCCCAAAACCATTAGTCATGGCTCAAGTGCAACCGAACTAAACACACACGCTCAACATATCTTATCCATATCGAGCCTCGCTACATAGAAGCATCATGGGCTATCATTATTTTGTGGGAAACATCTGGCAAGGCTCAACTTCGACTTCCCTGCAATGCCCGCCAAGTGTTCAAAGCCGCGATCACTTGCGGAAAAATCATTTTTTGTACATGTCCAGGTAGGCTTTCATCTTTTGCTTAGGGTCCTCCACTTTGCGCACCTTTGGCAACTCATCAAAATTCTCCAACAACCTATACTCTGCGTATTTAGCCGTCAGGGTGTTACATGACATGTTGTTCTTTTCCAGGAGCCTGCTATGCAGCTCAAGGCGAGAGGCATCATCCTTCTCCTTGCGCAAAGGCTTTGGGGTCCCAAATAGAGGGGCTGGACCACACGAGTAACCTTGCTAAGAAATTCCTCCAAGGATAATGGTAGGGCATCAACCTGAGTCATCTTGGCAACAACATTGCTCTACCTATACCCCCCCCCCCCCAGGAAACCGCCTAACCATCGGTGAAATCACGCCCGAGCGATCGAGATCGAACGGCTGGCGAGTTAGTTTGGCAAATCCCCTAAAACGAAACATAGCCATATTGATTTTCCTACTAGCAAACATGCCCGTGCGTTGCAACGGAAAAAAAAATCACCTCCTTATACATATTGGACGATATTTGTAAATCCTTTGACAACAAACAACATGATAAATAGTGTTACATAAAAATGTAATGACTACATGATTTTTTTAGTGTACTCAATGTGTTTTTAAAAATCTTTATGGGCACGATTTAAATAAATATGAAGGTCAACATTAATCCACTTGTTTACATAAACCTCGTATCAACAGCTTAGTATACATCATCGTATATTGATTGGTTATTGTGCACGATGGAAAATAGGATGACTATGTACATATTCTAAACATTAGCATATGGTAGCTAGTAGGAATCAACATCCGCTATAGTGTCAACTCTATCTTTTGTGAGAGCATTAAACTGTTATATCTACTCAAGTTAAATAGGACAAGAAACATGTGTAATAGGCATTTCCAAAATAACCAATATAGAGAATGTATTAATTAATATTGCACAATAAGCTTTATTGTAGAAAGTAACATGCAAAATAATAGCATATTTGAAATCTTCACTTTTTTCTGAGCGATTTTTATATATGACATGTTAGATTTAGAGTTAGGATTTAAAAGATATGAATGTTTTAAAAGCATTTGAATTTACACAAAAAAAACAAAGCAATAGGAAAAATAGGGCGCTGCCGGAGTCGAACTCAGGTCTCCTCCTAGTGCAGGAAGACGTTGGTGCGTCAGCCACTGGGCTACAACCGTGACTGTGCTGAAATAGAGGTGGCACTTTATATATACCGAATTAAACGAACCGTTTTTCGTTTTCTCACTTAAAAGGAAGTGCGGGTTGAATATACAAAATGTCAGGGGCTTTTTTGCAAAACCGCCACGACAGACGACGGAAGCATTAGCTGCTTTATTATTACTAGCAAAAGAGCCCGTGCGTTGCAACGGAAGAGAAAATAATACATGCTCTGGACGCAATATATTTTCACATGACTTCACATTTGTGTTGCCGACGATGGCTTTAGTGCTCACACAATGAAAACGCGTTTGAATATACAGTCATTCGGAATAAGATGAGAAATATGTTGCTTCTCCCCACGAGGTTTTCCAAAGGTGTGCATGTGTTGTTAACGATGTTTTCTTTCCTCTCAATTTGGTTTTAATTCAATGGATGTTTATTGCAATGTGTATCGTCGCCGGAAAGAGAGAAAAAAGGACTGTGCACTACACATTAAGTTTGCACCAAAAATAATATTTAAGAAGTATTCAACAGCTAAAAATAACATCCTATTTAGATTCTACACATTTTTTAATCAAATTTCATATATAACATGTTAAAATCGGAGTTACGGTTTAAAAGATATGGATAATTTTGTTTTAGATAAAATGTGGATTGATTAACTGAAAAGTTAGGGTTTTTTCTTAAAATACGGAGGGCGGGTTGATTACCTCAAACATCAAGGTGTTTTTGAAAAATTGCAAAAAAATGATTCATTTTCTGACTTAAATCCGGACTGCGGGTTGATTACCTGAAACATTAGGGGGGTTTCTGCAAAATGCAAAACCGATTCTTTTTTGACTTAAAAACGGACTGCGGGTTGAATACCGGAAAAGCGGGAGGTGTTTTTGCAAAAAAAAAACGGCAATGTACGGCAGAAGCACTGCGGGCTTTTTATTAGGGGAGATATATAAATTATATATATATATATATATATATATATATATATAAAGATAAGGGAAAGATAAGTTAATAACCATTCTCTACATGTACCTCTTGGTAGCAAATAATAAGACAAAAAATTCAACCTCGGTAACCGAAGGAAACATTGGAGTTATTTCTCAGGAACAGTTTAACAGCTTCAACTGTCATGGGCAAGGTTCTATCCCAAGATGCACCAGTTGGGCATCAAGTACATTGAGAATGATTCTCTGTAATGACAACATTCTGGTGCAGTAAGAACTTTCACTTAATTTATGGATCTCATTAAGTTCATGAGATAGAATCATTGAACAATTCTTATTAGTGCATGAGATCAACATGAAGATCAACTCCTGGGAGCATCAGAACAGTACAGTAGTTTGAATCAGCCGAGAGATCCATTTACACAAGAAACAGTAACTTTGTTATTCTATCCCGACTTTCAGAGGGTCCGTGCATATATTGAGAGTGGTTAAATGATCTATAAGATGAAGGTATGAGCATTCCCAGCTAAGTATCCTTCAAGCCAGGTCTTGTGGATGTGTGTCAGTTCCAAGCCCTCTGGATTCCCAGACTGCGAGTTCAGGCAGTTAGGTAGTTCAGCATAAACTGTGTGCAAAAGATTCTATACAGTTGCAGGGTGCGCAAGAATTTCAGGGGGAATGCAAGAATTTACCTTTGTATTCAGCAGAAGCGTTGTCCGGCAGCAATATTGCACATCACCTAAGTGTGACAGAAACATTAACATCAACACACAAGTCAATGAGATAACACAAGACGAGTAATTGTGGCGCATCCCAAGATTATGGAGAGGGCTCGTTACAATTAAAAATGATGTCAAGAAGGTTTGAACGAACTGATAACTCATGGCGTGGAATAACTTCAGTATGTGAAGAGTTCTTCGAGTATACCTTCCATTTCCCAGTTGTCAAACCTCACCAACCAGTTACTTGTACCGATCGGCGATGTAACAAGTCGGTCCACCCACGCTCGGAACTTTTGGCCTTGTTTGTCACCATAGCATGAACTCAGTGCATCAACGGACGCATGAAGTGACCGCTCCATTCCACAAGGATGTATCAGTGTGCCATTCTGGTGCTATCCAAAATAGACGATTGATCTAAAGTAAGCTCAAGAAACAACCAAAATTTGCTCCTCGGGAATCATAAATGGGATCGAGATCCCAATTCGAACGTGCAGTATTGGGATCAGTAATATTAAAAGGAATTGTGTACAAAAGAAATGGCATATTAAAGAGAAAATGGTATGAACAAACATTAAACGGGTTAATCTAAGAGTTCGACAAGGAAATGTACTTACAGTAATGCTTTTCAAGTATTGTATAACTGATGGAGACTTCTGAACGTCACCCCTCCGCCATTTCTCGTAAAGAACATAGAACTTCACCACTACATCTGCAGGCTTGACGGTGTCTACCTTCGGATATGGGAATTCAAGATCTCTTGCAGAAAAACTAGGCCCTAGTTTGAAGTGCCCGATAGCTTGCATGATACCGGAAGCGCATCTCTCAGTTGCATAAAGCAACTTAAGATTATCTTTTCCGTTCTCTTCATACCACTCAAGAAGCTCCTCTTGGGCATTGCTAACCTGAATATGATTCCAAAACTCTGTAATAAGCTTATATGAGTAATCATCGTCACCAATGAACTACACTGAACCCAAGCAACTTATACACTGACCATGACACCATAGGCAGATGGAACACTGAATAAATCTGCATCATTGCCAGAGTCACCACACACAAGAACATTGTTCGGTGGTTTTCCACACAAATTGAACTTCTCGAGTAAATATATAAGAGCTTGCCCTTTCCCCGCACCTTGTGGCAATACATCCAGTGCCTCTCCGCTACTATAGATTATCTTCACATCTAACTGATCACAGAAAGAAAGCGATGAAGTCATAAAACACCGCTAAGCAATAACAAAGTCCTGTCAAAAAGAAGAATAGAGAAAGAGAAGGTCACCAAGGCCTGCCTTGTCTTACCCCAAGCTGCTCCAATTTCTGAGGGAGGGAATTAATCACTTCCTGAGCATCCTGCTTGTCGACGAAAAAGCTGACCTTATGAGGACCCTGATTCCTCTCTGGCTGCACCACACAAAGCCAAAGTACTACAAATACCTTAGTTCAGCTAGTAAAAATTGAAAAACCCAGGAAAAAGTAGACAGGCAACTCATTGGGCGTGCCTGGGGCTTTAGCTGAGGGAACGTAGCTGTCTCCTGAACAACAATATCCCTATCCCACTTGTTATTCAGAAATTCCTCCCAGCCAACATCAGGAGTCATCTCCTGGCCATATGCTATCACAGTGCCCACAGACATGATGGTGATGTCCGGTGTGAGCAAAGGCTTTATTTTCCTCAGACCCTTGTAACTGACCGGCGTTCTTCCAGTCGAGAACACCAGCAGAGAATCCTGGGAGTACTCAGACTCCCAGAGCGCCTCGAAACGGAGCATGGCCGAGCTCTCCGGATCACTGTGATCAACCTGCAAGTGCACAATCCAAAAAGTCAAACATTGTTCAGACACACAACAGCGTGAGTTAGTTCTTTCTGGATAAACCAAAGGATCGAACTGGGGTACCCACCATCGTCTGGTCAAGATCCGAAACGATCATAAGGCGCGCAGAGCCATCGAGCCTATCCATTCTTCGTTGCGGCGCAGAAGCTGAATAAGGCCCTGCAGAGCAATAGTGCTGCAGAGGCTGCTGCGATGTTTGATGCGTCTGCCTGGACACTTCTCTGATACAACAATACGTATCTCTCCTGCTTTTATACTATCCCTTGGTCATCAGCTGGTGGGGTCTTTATTTTTTGTAGAAGGAAATAATAGCTCCAGATAAATTTTAAAACTATTGCACAGGAGACAGCGAACCAAGGCAAGCAGGACACGCATTTCTCCTGCTTTTATTTTAAAACTAAACTAAATAAACTATTTCATCGGTCATCCGTCGGTAAGGTCTTTCTTATTCGTATACACGAGAAAATAATGGCTGCGGATCACTTAAACAACTACGGCAAACAAGAAATAAGAGCAAGACAGGGGACCCAAACATCCACGGTTTATCCACACAAGAAAACAAGCAAGAGCGTGACTTTGCTAATGAGAAGTATTTTCCAGGAGAAATCGTTGTGGATAGGGAGTCCAGCCAATCATCTAGCACGGTTTACATCAATCAGATTTGGCGCAGGGAAATGTACAACAGTAAAAGTACAACGCACGTACTCGACAGAAGCACGGGAGCATGTATGGTCCGCCGACCAAACACCTTGAATGCATGATGGTTTCGGGGAGGAGGAGGAGGAGGAACGTACAAGGTGGCGAGGGTGGCGCTCGGGCGCGGATGAGTTGTAGCTAGGTACAGTAGCTCCTGCCTCGCCTGAGCGCCGTGCGGCCGCCGGCCCGGCGAGGAGGAGGAGGAGCCGGGGAGGATGTGAGGCGGCGGGGTGGAGAGAATAGAGATGCGGATGACGACGACCAAGCCAAGACCCGGAGGAGTGCGTGCGCACAAGTGGAGTGTGGAATGTGGAACGTGGAACGCGGGTGCAGCGAAGCTTCCGTTTGAGCGCTTGTGATGACTTTTGCTTGCTGCTTTTTCCCGTTGATGAAATCCCTGGGGGAACACCTTTCTGACAGAGCACAACAAAGAAACAGGGTCTCGACAGGACTACAACAATAGAAAAAATGGCTCCATGATACGCTGGATCAATTTTTGTAAGGATAAAAGCAGGAATTTTTCACGCCTCGCGTATTTTACTGTCAACCAAAAGTATGTGGCGGAAAAAACAGAAAAAACGACAGGAAATCGCAGGTGACCGCCGAACGATGGTGTGGCTTTTCATTTTGGCTCGATGTACAGCCATAGCCAATTCTTCAGCAACCTTTCTTAATTGGTTCAAACATTGCGGTAATGTTGTTAATTGTTTTACGGCTGATTTGTTTGACTTTGAATCGAACTTGGTGAGTGGCTCCTCGTTAGCTCATTGTAAAATTGGACACATCAGTTTAAATATTTGTTTCATTTGAGAGAAAGTTAAAGCTATTTGAAAGGGCGAGATATTGTAAGTTTTTCAAAAGACGAGTCATTATTCCCCGCAATAAAGGCAAGACATTGTAAGAGCATCTCTAGTAGAACCCTCAAACCCTTAAATGTAAAATCAGTTTTAAGGGTTGAGAATTGCCCATTTTTGACACTTTTAAGGGTTGAAAAACAGGGGCAAAGACTAGAACCCTCAAACCCAACCCTTATAACGGAATATAAGGGTTGGGTTTGAGGGTTCTAGTCTTTGCCCCAACCCCAAACCTTAAAACTGTCATTTCATATATCACACATTTCATCATATGACATATCACAAATTCAATCACATTTGACATAAAACAATAATCATTCTAGTTATTATTACAGCACCGAATAAAACAATAATCATTCAAATTATTACAACAATGTTTGAGCAAATTACAACATAAAACAATGTTTGAGCAAATTACAACAATTGTTCGAATCAAAGTATAACATAAATTGAGGACATTGATATCATTGAGTGTTCCCGGCAACCCAAAGAATGCATGCTAAATCCATGTGTCCTCCGATGCTACAGCCTCAAGCACAATGGTAGCATCACGGCTTTTACTGCAATACATTCCGTGCCATGCCTTTGGGCAATTTTTCCACCTCCAATGCATGCAATCAAGACTACCAAGCATCCCCGGCCATCCCCTTTTTTCATTCATTTTCATTAATCTCTTTGTATCTTCCTCGTTTGGTGCCCGAAGATACTTCTCACCATACAACCGGATGACCAACTTGGCAAACCTACGGACGGACTCCGTGGTTGTATCTTCCCCAATGCGAAGATACTCGTCGGTATAATCCGCGGGTATGCCAACCAATCCGACGCATCGGACAACGAGTCCATGTCGTCGTTGTTCACCTCCATCTACAATGTGAGTGGCAACAATTGTGAGTGCCAATGAAGCAAAAATGTAAAAATGAAGCAAAAAAGCAAAAATGTAAACCTCAATCTTCGGTGCTGCGGAGGGGCGGCCGGGGCGGCGGCGCTGGGAGGGGCGGCCGGGACGGGGCGGCGGTGCGGAGGGCCGGCCGGCGGCGGCGGAGGGGAGGCCGGGGCTGCGGAGGGCCGGCCGGGGCGGCGGCGCTGCGGAGGGCCGGCGGGGACGGGCCGGCACTGCGGAGGGCGGCCGGGGTTGCGGCTGGGCGGCGCTGCGGAGGGGCGGCGGGGGAGGGGCGGCACTGCGGACGGGGCGGCAGGGGCGGCGCTGCGGACGGGGCGGCAGGGGCGGCGCTGCGGACGGGGCAGCCGGGGCGGGGCGGCGGAGGGACGGCCGGGGCGGGGCGGCGGCAGTGGAGGGCGGCCGGGACGGGGCGGCCGGAGCGGAGCGGCGGCGGCGGCGGATCGAGGGGAGGGAGCTGAAACTTCCCTCCCGCGCTGGACAGGAAGAGGAGTGCAGGTTGGGGGGAGTTTCTCCCCCCAACCCTCACTTCTACAGCCTGCGTTGGCGTTTGAGGGTTGGACCTCTAAATGTTTTTACGGGTTTAAGGGTTTAAGGGTTCTAGTCTACGCCGTTTTTTCGATGAAAACTGTAAAAAAGCGGTTATTTTTAAGGGTTTGAGGGCTCTACTAGACTTGCTCTAAGTTGGTTATGAATGGAATTCAGAGACCCTGAAACTGGTTTTCCGGGCTCCAAGCTCGTCGGGCGGACGAGATACGGAAAATTGATACTGAAAATTCAAAAAACAAGCTCACGCTAGAAATTGTTCATTGGTGCGTCACAAACACAGTTAATCATCATAAATAGAGATGAAAGTGCATAAAAACCCTAACCCTAGTTCGTCAGCATCTTCACTGTCGTGCACACTCATCATAGTTAAGATAGTGCTTGACAACGGACTTATACAACGCCCACATGAGCTCGTGCTCCTTCTTGCGGCTCCTTCTTGCGGCTTCGAGGCGGCCTTGAGCACCTTCTTCGTTGTTCGCCACCATGCGCTAAGTGGCAACGAGTTCATCGTCGACAACGCGACACCTCTTGAAGTGGAGCAAGATGTGCTGGTCGAGCACATCGAAGCCAGCCCACACGTCTCACCTGCCGCTTCGGGAGAGCCGGACGCGTTCCTACCCCTGCATCGACCTCGACGTGTGCCATGCCTCACCCTCCTCATAGATGGAGCTAGAGATCATCACCACTACGCGGCCGGAGTTTCCGGCATCTACCTCGTGGTGGGCATGCTTGCTCGGTGGCACACAAACGTGGTCGCACGGCTTCCACCCGCACGGACGCGGCCGCCACGATCGCGGATGGATTTGCCAGCCATCGATCTGCCAGAGATGGAGAAAAGGGAGAGAAAAGAAGCCAGAAATTTCTCGTCGGAGATGTCTAACCCTAGCATTGGAGGAGTGAAACTATGGCGGTGGGGATTGGGGGGCTAAACCTAAATGCCCCCCTCCCCCATATCGTTCATATATTGGCGGAGGATACTGAAAGGATCGATATGGTTGACTAGAGGGGGGGTGAATAGGCAACTACCAATTTTTAGCTCTTCTTAACAAGTTAGAGAAAGCAACACAAGGTTCTCTGAATTAACCACTAGGTGAGCAACATATATGATGCTAACTACCATGACAACTATTGCAAGCAAGAAATACACAACAACAATAATATACACAAAGTAAAGGTAAGAGATAACCGCAAGTGGAACCGATGAAGACGAGGATGTGTTACCGAAGTTCCTCCCCTTTGACAGGAAGTACGTCTCCATTAGAGCGGTGTGGAGGCACAATGCTCCCCAATAAGCCACTAGGGCCACCGTATTCTCCCCGCACCCTCACACAATGCGAGGTGCCGTGATTCCCTGCAATATTTGTTTTGTTTGAGAGAAAGTTAAAGCTATTTGAAAGGGCGAGATATTGTAAGTTTTTCAGAAGGCGAGACATTATTCCCCGCAATAAAGGCAAGACATTATAAGTTGGTTATGAATGAAATTCAGAGACCCTCAAACTGGTTTTCCGGGTTGCAAGCTCGTCACGCGGAACAGATACGGAAAATTGATACTGAAAATTCGAAAAACAAGCTCACGCTAGAAATTGTTCATCGATGTGTCAAAAACACGGTTCATCATTATAAATAGATATGAAAGTGCATAAAAACCCTAACCCTAGTTCGTCAGCATCTTCACTGTCGTGCACACTCATCATAATTAAGATAGTGCTTGACAACAGACTTATACAACGGTCACATGAGCTCGTGCTCCTTCTTGGGGCTTCGAGGCGCAACGAGTTCATCGTCGACAACGCGACACCTCTTGAAGTGGAGCAAGATGTGCTCGTCGAGCACATCGAAGCCAGACCACACGTCTCACCTGCCGCTTTGGGAGAACCGGGCGCGTTCCCATCCCTGCATCGACCTCGACCTGTGCCACGCCTCGCCCTCCTCGTAGATGGATCTAGAGATCATCACCACTACGCGGCCGGAGTTTCCGGCCTCTACCTCGTGGTGGGCATGCTTGCTCGGTGGCACACAGACGTAGCCGCACGGCTTCCACCCGCACGGATGCGGCCGCCACGATCGCGGCTGGATTTGCCTGCCATCCACTACTAGGAGAAAGGCTATTAGTTGCGTTGGTTTTGCCCTTATTATTAGCGCTGGGGCTAGCGCTACTGCTAACGTGCTACAGCTAACCTGTTAGCAGTAGCGCCCGATTGAAAGCGCTACTGGTATCTACGTTAGCAGTAGCGCTGGAATAAATAAAGCGCTACTGCTAAGCCAGCGCTACTGTTAGTATTCTAGCGCTACTGCTAATATTCCTGCTTTTAATATTTAATTCGCATCGTATTTATGTCCCCCCTACGTATTTGTGCATGCTCTATACAGGGTTTCATCATATCATAATAAACATGCATAATTCGCATCACATCATACACATAAAGTATCATGTCATATAACTCATCATCATCTTACGTACTCATCTAACAACTCATCATCATCTTAATCATATACCAAGTTAAAATCTCGTAAAACAGAAAAACATCATAATAGTCATCATATGCGTGCATCCTAATCGATCATGTCAAGTTAATATAAACCAGAATAACTTGTCTTTCATAAGACCTTGTCCTCGCTCTTAGGTATAATGTCATAAAACAGAATAACATCTATGTCTCCATGATGAAGCACATAGATCCAACGGTCTCCAACTTGTGGCTTGCGATCCTTCTTTATTTCTCTTCATGCTTCAATTTGGAGCCTTTTTTATTTTGATTTGCGGTTACTCGAGTATGAAGCATCGAACTCAGCCCTCAGCGGGCTTTTAATTTTCATATGACCTTCTGGGTGCATCAACAGAGGCACTACACCATTTGGCAGTTGTTGTTGAAGAACATAATAATAACCTAGTTAGCAATGTAATCAACACCATTTATGCAATAGTAGAGCGTACTTAATTAGGAAACTCTTAGCAAGATATTTCGGCGAGTGTCATCCGGACTCAACCTATGCACGAGTGGCATGTAAAATGTATAATTTTGGCCAATTCTCAAATTATACGGGAAGTTATCCCTAGAAACCAGGATACCAACAAGAAAGTAGAGAAGAACATCCTTCTCCTTCAAGTTAGATGTGATCCATACGTGTAGTGTGTCGTGTTAATTAATTTCCGTAATTCACTCGAAGAAACAAAATAAGTTATAAATTATAATTTAACAAATTTAGTATATGCATGAACACCAACTATTTCTAAATATAGAATGCAAATTACTTGACAAATATGGTTGAGGAACTCACATGGAGGTAAAATAGGAAGCATATCGACAACCACCCAAATGTCGATGTTGCCTCGCATATTATCTTCAGGACAAAGATCGAAGGTTATTTCCATACCCTCCTGAAATCCATATGTCTTGCAAAGATCTTCCCAATTTGGACACCCTATTTCTGTGTTAAAAACTGAATTAAATACTTTGATAACACATGTATGACCATGTATAGTCCTCAGGTTAGCGCTCCTCGTCTCCATTCTCTCGTGGTCTTCGAAACCGAGCCTCTCCAACACATATCTTATTGCATGGCAAGGGAGGAACATATCTCCATTCTCGTCAAGCTTCATGCTGAAGAACCTATCGTCTCGCAGGTGAGGTGTGTCACACATACCCCGATAGTCGCCGCAATATTCACACTCCCAATATTCATCGTCACACGTTTCCTGTTTTAATGTGATAATTTAACTTATAATCCATGGAACATGTTTGTAAATGTGTAAACAACAACCGTGACACTATATCGAAAGAATTGAACATCTATATATAAATAGAAGCATGAATAATAAAAGGGGACCTATATTTGGTCGAAATGTTGATTCATTACCCTTTCCGGCAATTTCCAAGCACTCCATATGCCCTAGTTTCTAGCACTAGTCATGTGGAAATTCAAGAAATTTTTTGGCATGACCTTTGCTAAAAAGTGGACATATGGAGCGCCTGAAATTTGCAGGAACGGAAAAGAAATCAACATTCCGGCAAAACATAGGCCAGCCGTACATTCCGGCAAAACTCGAATAATAATGTGCACTACATTTCAAATACAACATTTGCTAGATGTCAGGTAAGAAAAAACATGAGCTTAATTTTTGGTTTCTCACCAAATTGTCATAAGTACCTGCTTTGCAGCAATATTTTGAGAGAACTTCAACTCTTATTAAGCTTCTAGGGTCTAGAAAAATAAGATTTATGTTTTAAACCTAAATTATGCAAGAGGTGTTTCTTACTAAGTCTAAGTACTTGAAATCATCAACCTTTAGGTGAACAACACCAACAATTTTAGATGATCAAGGATCATCTGACAAGGGTTATTTTCCCCAAGTTTAGATGACCAATGATCAACATGGCATAGCATGAACTAAATCCATTTATGTGGTCACGAACAACGAAGAAGTTGTCTTATCATTTTCATTCTATATAAACTAATAAACATACTACTCCATGTGTCCCTTGTAGAATAAACATGAGACTGTCCAGAAAGCATGCATTGAACTTTCTAATTATAACTACCAACCTTTAAGAGTAGATAAAAACTGTTAAGGTGGAAATAGTACTATATATTTCCATGAACTTTTACTGAAATATACATAGATGCATACAAATCTAAAAATGCATCTTTTATAATGATCTTTTGCAGGGTTGTGATGCCTCCATTCTGCTGGACCCAACCACCAGCAACCAACAAACTGAGAAAACAACAATCCCTCTACGTGGGTACGAGGCCGTGAACAAGATCAAGGCCGTTGTGGGGGCTTACTCGAGCGGGAGGGGCGGCGGCGACGGCGAGGGAGGCGGCGACGAGGGGGGCGGTGGCGGCGACGAGGGGAGCGGGGCGGTGACGACGACGAGGGAGGCGGCGGCAACAACGACGGCGAGGGAGGCAGCGACGGCTTGAGATCGAGGAGAGGGGGTGGGGGAGTTAAGAAATTTTGAGACCGCGGTGGGGTGTTAACTAAACATAGTAGTAGCGCTGGTTCCGGAGGAGCGCTACTGCTATTGTACTTAGCAGTAGCGCTTTTACCATGCCAGCGCTGCTACTACAACTACTGTCGGTGGCCTCGTTGGGCCCCTTTTAGCAGTAGCGCTGGATGCGCACAACGATACTGCTATGGACCTTAGTAGTAGCACTGGATTAGGACCAGCGCTGCTACTATAGCTCCTGCGGATGGCCTCGTTGGGCCCTGTTTATCAGCAGCGCTGAAAATAGGGCCAGCGCTACTGTCGTGGTTTTGTCACGGCAGATGTCCTCGTGAAAGGACTTATTGTTGGAGCCATCGCACCTTGGTGGCGACTCAAAGGGGTTATGCGGGAGCGAGACAGAGATTTACCCAGGTTCGGCCCCTCGTGAGGAGGTAAAAGCCTACGTCCTGCTTGGAGTTTGTATTGATGATGTTTCGATTACAAGGGACATAACTCGCCTGACCTAGCACTCGATGATTTCTAACCTGCCCTCTCCCTCCCTGGGACTCGCCTTTATATACAGGTCGAGTCCTTAGGGTTTACAAGGGTCCTTTCCTTTACACAAATCGTGACTCTTCCGATCTCTAAGTCGCCATCTTTCCAAGACTTGGAGACCTTCTCTACTATGGACTCCCCCCGAAGGTCCTGAACCGCCATACGACTTCCGACCTCGCTGGGCCAAGGCCAAAACCACTTGGAGATGAGTCGCCAGCTTTGGTGACCCGGCCCAACTAGGGCGGGTTACCCAACAGATAATATCCCCGACATTAGGCCCCAGATTGACTTGAATTTCTTTCATGCCAATATCCTCACTCAGTTAGGGGCGATTCATCTCACTCTTCTTATGCACCATACACTTAAACCGCCATCTGCTGCAGAAAAACTTAAGCCACCAAACCACTTCTTGCTGGCGCCTTCTTATCCCTTGAATCTCGGAAAAGATGATGACGTAATCTCCAACGGATCCTTCGGTTTCACTATCCCGAAAATTTCGGGCGCCATCATGGTGAATCTTTATCTTTTGGCAGTTCCCGCTCATGGCGCCTCGATCCTAGCGCCCGACATGATAAATAGGCGGGAGGAAGGGACAGGGCACATTTCACCTACCCATCTTGTCACCCTTCTCTTCCTCGCCGTCGCACCAAGAGCCTCATCGCCACCCGAGAGCTCCGCCGCCATCCGAAGACTCCGACGTCGTCCGAAAGCTTCGACGCCGCCCAAAAACTTCGTCGCCACCGAGCACCTCGTCGTGGCCGAGCCCTTCGTCGCCGTTGAACGCCTCGCCGCCGTCGAGCACCTCGTCGCCGCCCGAGATCTCCATCATCGTCCGAGATCTTCGCCGCCGTCCGGAAGCTGCTAAACGCAACGCTCGCGGCGAATCCTTCTTCGGACGCCTCCAGCCGCATTTACGAGGTCAACATCCCGCCATTGAAGGCAGATCTAAGTTTCTCGAGGTTCATGTCCACTGTGTTTTTAGAACATCCCGACTGGTTGGTGGTGATGGTAGCGAATACAGTAATGTTTTCCATACCTTTAGTTGTTCAGCCTTGATTTACATACTTAGAAAAGATTTCACCAGATCAACAGTACTGTTCCCACCTTAGTCACAGGCCGTTTTATCCAGGCCTTTTCGCATTCATTTCTGTCTGTCCAGTAGATCCATAATTTATCGCTTGTCGAGTGAAACCTGTTTATAATTTCATACTTCACCATCTTGGCAAATACTACTGAAGCTCTGAAACACCTCTCCTTTAAGTAGTAAGAGTTTCATAAGTCGCCCTGGCATCCTGACCCGGACCTTTATCGGCGGGTCAAAAAAACTCCCTCAGCCATCATGCAAATTGTTTGGCGAGTCAAATGAACTTGTTTCACCATTTTCAGTAGATGCTTGGCATGTTAGTTTACCCATAATTTTATCCCTTTGTAGCATGGGCACTGTTTTCAAAAGTGATTGGCTCCCAACCAAGGTTGACGATGCTATCCTTAACAACTATGTAAAAACGGGGAATCTGGACCCTCAAGAGGTTATCGGTTGGCGTTCCGGGTTAGGAGAGGAAATCCCCAACCCGAAGGAAGGGGAGATAGTTGTTTTTGTTGAACACCTTGAACGGGGCTTTAAGCCGCCCGGATCGAAATTCCTCAGAGACGCCATGACCTTTATGAATATTCGCCTCCAGGATTTAGGGCCCAACTTGATAAGCAATTTATGCCAGTTCCAAGTGTTCTGTGAGGCCTACTTGCGGATGGAACCCTCAGTTCCTTTATTCTGATACTTCTTCCATTTGAATCGCCAAAAGAATTTCACAATGGCCCTAGCTTGGAGCTTGGAGGTGTCAATGTTCAACGTCGTAGGGATAGTTCATTCCCGTCACTCGCCTTGCCAAGCCATCCCAAAGGCTGGGGCGAGTCTTGGTTTTACTGCCGGGAGACTTTGCCTGAGGGAGAGAACAAGCTTCTCGGTTATAGGGAAGATCGCCTTCCAACAAATTTCAAACTTCCAGACAAGCTCACCGAAGAAGAGGAGTCAGACTTTATCCCAGTACTGTCCGAGTTAAGATCTGTGACAAACAACGGCCTTACTGGGGTTGACTTGATCCGCTGTTGGGTTGAATGGCGTATCCTCCTCTTAAGTTGCCGGGACGGATTAATGTGTGATTTTGACGGCACCCTGGATCACCCCCAGTGCTACTTCCGCACGGCTCCGACAGAAAGTGATATTGTAACCATCATCAAGAAGTTGACCGGCGAACCTGCGGCAAAATGCGGCCAAATAGGTCTTAAGCCATTCTGCAAGATCAACCCGGCACCAAAGGTAAATAACTTAACCCGTTTTTGCTTTATTCTTTCCGTCTTACTTGAACTATGACCTCTTATAAAATATGCCATTTCAGAAAGGTGATAAATTTTGGTCCAAGAGGCCGAAAAAGATGGCCATAAAGCAAGCCAGGCCGCCCCCGAAGAAGAAGTCCAAGGGCAAAGGCAAAGCCGCCGTCACTGAGCCATCTGACGCCGATGAATCCCAAGTCGGCGACGTACTTTCAGAGGTAAAAATCCATCCTCTTTTAACTCGCCATTGATTGTTGACAGTTTTGTATTTACGCCTCTGTAACTCTTGTGTAGAATGAGGAAAATGAAAGCCAGGAAGACTCCATAGAGGTAATTTCTGTTTCCTCCGACTCATCTTCTCCTCCACCTAAGCCGGCCACGCGAATTTGCGGGAAAGTTCCCTTCTCACACCCAAATGCTTGTTTGGATCCAAATTTCCTTTTGAAGAAAGCGCAACATACTTCAAATCGGAAAACTCAGAGTCATTTTGGAGACTTGGTGTTCGGGTTACCAACAAGAACCAAGAAAAGGCAAAATGAGGTATCTTTTAATAACACTTCTTCATGTCCTTTTGGATCGTGTTTGTAACTTGCTCATATCTTTGAAGTATTATTTTTGCAGAGTTCTCCTCCCACATCCGGCGACTCAGTGATGTCGGCACTTCCACCGATGATTCGTGTCCCCGGGTAAGCCTTTGACAACATTTACCTTTGTTCTGATGGTGGTAACATATGTTCCTTTAAACGCACCCCTCTCCTCTTAGGGCACAGGTGAAGAAAAGGAAAACTGGCGGGTCAACTCCCATTACAGCTTCGGAGCCTATTGAAAAATCGGCGCCGATCCAGGATAACCCGGACCAAGACAAACCTGAAGATCAAGTGGATCTCCCAAGCTCGCCCAAGGAAACCATGGAAACGCCTAACCCGCCAAGTCCATTGAAAACAGCAGAAGACCCAGACGTTGTACTCATCACCGACCCTCGCTTCTCTAAGCCGGCCACAGCAGTTTTATTGAAGCATGTATCATCATCAGCTCAACCTGCTTTTGAGCATGAACTTTCCAAGGCTAAGCTCTCCCAGTATGAGAATCTTGAATTCAAAGAACTTTGCTCTGGCTTTGCAAGTCGCCTGGAGGCGAGTTACGAGATGGAAAAAAGTCTGCTTCTTTTGCTGAAGAACAAACATGAGGTACGTCTTATTGCACGCTGTATTATCCTCATTAACCCCCAAGGGCCGGGTCATCAGTAAAAAGATGAGACGGGTCTTGATAGTAAAAATGAACCTTTCGACATGTAACTCCAAGGGCCGGGTCATCTGTAAAAAGATGAGTCGGGTCTTGATAAATGAAGAAAAAGCTTTCGACCTGTAACCCCCAAGGGTCGGGTCATCTGTAAAAAGATGAGTCGGGTCTTGATAAATGAAGAAAAAACTTTCGACCTGTAACCCCCAAGGGCCGGGTCATCTGTAAAAAGATGACCCGGTCTTGATACTGTATAATTTTGTCTAAAAAATATACATTAGCCCCCAAGTGTTAGGGATGTTGCTTGCAATAATTCTGAGACTTGCCCCTTGACTATATATTTCGACAGGAATCACTTACCCAAACTGAATCAGCATTTGGCGACTTGAAGAAAAATTTAACCGGACAGCAGGATGCCCGGGCAAAGTCAGAAGAGAAGTGTCAACTGATCTTATCTGAGATGGAGAAGCTAAAAGCCGACTTAAAAAAGGCTCAAGCTGATCAAGATGCCTTAATAAAGCGAGCAGAAAAAGCTGAAGCTAAATTGGACACTGTGCAGCAAGAGCTGGCCGACTTAAAGCGACATATCTCCAACATGGCGCAAGCCGTCTTTGGTAAAAACCGACCCTTGACCTTGCACTTTGTAAATAAATAGCTTGTAAAAATTGCTGACCATCATTACCTCTTACACAGGTCCAAGAGCCGCCAATCTTCAGAATGATTGTGTCCTGATGCTGAAGGCGATTTATACATTGACGGAGTAACTGTATACCGGAAGTGTGCTGACCGTGAAAGCAGTGATGGGTGCCAAGGAACCCATAACATCAATAAAGAAGATGCTTGGCTGCTTATCTACTCTTCCTCCTCAAATTGGTGAGCTAACTCGGTCTGCCGCCCGAAAAGGAGCACTGACTACGCTGAGTCGGTGTTTGGCGTATGCTACAGAAATAAACCCAGAAGAAGTAGTGGCGGGCTTTCCCCAGCTCAAGGACGACGGGTCAGAATTTGCTGAAGAATACTACCGGCGTGTTGTCAAAGAATCCCGTTTGGCAGCGACTCAGCTTGCTGTAAGCTTGGATTTATCAAAATACCAAGCCGCCTATGACAACAAGAACAAGAAAGTTAACCCGCCAACCTTTGTAACGACCAGCTTAACTCCGCGTCGACCCAAGAATCCCTTTGACTTGGAGGTGGATCTCTCATCAGTGTTGAACGATGAAGATGAGTTCGCCGCGTTATCCAAGTGTAACTGGGTACTGGGCGACTTGCAAACTGAAGTCGGCCAGAGCTCGCAGCAAGCTGATCCGAGGACATCAGCAGAATAAAACTTCATAGATTTGGCCATAAGAGCCATGTAATAAGTCTTTTTAGAGATCAAACTGCTTCTGTGATATCTTGAAAAATCCTTATGTCGCCCTTAAGGCGCTTTAAATGCTTGACCCGCCGTCAAGGCGTTTTTATGATGCTTAACCCGCCATGGCTAGAATGATTTTGATCATCAACATGTTAGGCTTGAAAACATATATCAAACCATCTCAGTGAGTAATGGATGATAATAAATAATAATCGGCCCAAGATATTTGAGGCGAGTCAGAAAAAAGTCTGAAAGACCTTGTGGCAGTGCCAGGAAGGTAAAAAATAGCAATTTCGTCGGCTTATCAGGTCGCGACAGGATAGGACGAGTTAAATAAACTCAAGTGCTACCCGAGGGAGACTTTTGTATCAAAATCTCAGGTATTTAGACCGGCTGATCAGGCACGAGTCAAGCTTCAGTGAAGCGGGTTCGATGAACCAATGGTTTCTCTATTTTCCATGTGAGGCGCTAGCCGGTACCAGACATGTTTTAACCAAGGCGAGTTCAGGGTCCATGAGTGGAATAACTCGCCAAGAGTTCACGGGTCCATATGGCGATTCGGCCAACACACAGTCCAGTATAACCATTTGTAATGCGGTAATTTCTCGCAGGCCAAATGGGTAGTAAGGCTGATCTCAGTGAGAGGAAGCCCCCAAGTGACCTATGATTAAGGGAAAGACCGTCATAGGATTGTAGAAGCGTATACGCTATTACCACAAAATGACTTGAGAACAAACTGCCCTCAAGTAAGCCGGCCTAATCCATAGAATCATATAAGGCACCTATGTTTGAATCGCGCGCTTGTGGCGACTTCGATCCTCTTTGGCTTATCGATACCCAGTTTTGTAATAAGCGCATCGTGGCGACTTAAGCTCTTTGGTATGGATAGCGTCCATGCTTGGGCGACTTGTTGATGAACAAAAATAAAGATCCATACCTTTCAATAAGATGAATTAGCAGGAAAGCCCCCAAGCCGGGAGGCGTTAATTTTATTGCTTTATAAGAAATGAAAAACTTACAAAACGTAGAGCTAATAGCTCAAGTGTAATAAGGCCGCAAGTGGGCTATGTTCCAGGGGCGAGTTGACTCGGCCTCCGTGGTTGGCCGATCAGGCCGTAGATCCACCAGCTAGTAGGACCCGTTGCGAAGGTTTTTGCTGACGACGAACGGTCCTTCCCATGGTGGTGATAACTTATGCATGCCAGTACGATCTTGTATCAGTCGAAGCACTAAGTCGCCCTCCTGAAAAGTTCGGCTCTTGACCTGGCGGCTGTGATAACGCAGTAAGTCCTGCTGATAAATGGCCGATCGGGCTGCAGCCAAATCACGTGCGTCCTCCAAGGCGTCCAAAGAGTCTTGACGCGCCAACTCGTTGTCCTGTTCCACATAAGCGGCGACTCTGGGCGAGTCATGCCTAATGTCAGTCGGAAGAACGAATTCTGCTCCATATACCAGAAAGAAGGGAGTAAAACCTCTAGAACGGTTCGGGGTGGTCCGGATGCTCCATAGTACTGAAGGCAACTACTCAACCCAACACCCCGGGGTACGTTCCAAAGGAACCATGAGTCGGGGTTTGATTCCTTGCAAAACTTCCTGATTCACCCGCTCCGCCTGTCCATTAGACTACGGGTGAGCTACCACAGAAACATCAAGCCGGATGTGCTCACGATGGCAAAACTCCTGCATCGCTCCTTGAGACATATTAGTGCCATTATCAGTAATGATGCTGTGTGGATATCCAAACCGGAAGATCATTTTTTTCAAGAATTCGACTGCTGTCTCCGCATCGCAAGCTCCAACAGGTTCTGCTTCAACCCACTTGGTGAACTAATCAACCGCCACCAGCAAATTAGTTTTCTTGTTGGACGACATAAGGGGTCAACCATGTCTAACCCCCAGACCGCGAAAGGCCAAGTGATGGGTATCATCCTTAGTTCTTGAGCCCGCACATGGGCCTGTCGCCCGTAATGCTGGCATCCATCACATCAACGAACTATCTCCTCTGCATCTGCATGGGCCGTCAACCAGAAGAAACCATGACGGAACGCTTTTGAAACCAAGGAGCATGACCCGACGTGATGCCCACAATCTCCGGAATGAATGTCATTTAGAATTATGCACCATTCTTCGGAGGAAACACATCTTTGGAAAACCCCGGAAGTGCTTCGTTTATATAATTCGCCATTGATGATCACCATGGATTTGCTTCGCCGAACGATTTGGCGAGCCAACACTTCATCCGTAGGTAACTCACCTCGGGCGAGATAGGCCAGATACGGAAGAACCCAATCCGGCGTAACATGGAGAGCCGCCACGAACTGAGACTCAGGATCTGGTATTGCCAACTCCTCCTCCGAGGGCAATCTTACGGAAGGATTATGCAGAGTATCTAGAAAAACATTGGGGGGAACCGGCTTACGCTGGGAACCGAGACGTGAAAGGGCATCAGCTGCTTCGTTAAGGCGCCGGTCGATGTGATCGACCTGATACCATGGAAGTGACCCGCCACATCAGACACAACCCTCCTGTAAGCCGCCATCAAGGGGTCCCGAGAATCCCAAGTACCTGAAACTTGCTGAGCCACCAAATCGGAATCGCCAAAACATCTGACCCGCGTAAGGTTCATCTCCTTGGCGAGTCGCAAGCCATGAAGCAAAGCTTCATATTCCGCAGCGTTGTTGGTACATGGAAACATGAGTTGGAGGACATAGCAGAATTTGTCTCCTTGAGGCAATATCAGCACCACGCCAGCCCCCGAGCCTTCCAACTGTCTAAATCCATCAAAATAAATAGTCCAGTATGTAAGGTCAGGCCTGTCTTCCGGGATCTGTAACTCCGTCCAATCATTGACGAAATCAAACAAGGCCTGAGACTTGATAGCCGTGCGAGAGGTGTATCGCATGTGGTGCGGCCCAAGTTCGATCACCCACTTGGCGATTCGCCCTGTCGCCTCCCGATTCTGGATGATGTCCCCGAGGGGAGAGGAGCTAACCACCGTGATGGGATGTTCTTGGAAATAATGTTTGAGCTTCCAGCTTGCCCTAAAGACCCCATAAACTAATTTCTGCCAGTGTGGGTATCGCTGCTTGGAAAGAGTTAGCACCTCGCTGATGAAATACACCGGGCGCTGCACAGGATATTCCTTCCCTTCCTCCTTCCTTTCGACGACCACCGCCACACTCACTGCCTTGGAGTTTGCCGCAATATATAAAAGCATGGGCTCTTTCTCAGTCGGGGCGGCCAAGACCGGCGGGTTGACCAGCTGCCGTTTTAAGGCTTTGAAAGCTTCATTAGCTTCGTCTGTCCAAACAAAATGGTCAGATTTCCTAAGCAATTGATAAAGGGGAATAGCTTTTTCTCCCAGACGGCTTATGAAGCGACTTAAGGCCGCAATGCGACCCACCATCCGTTGAACTTGATTAATATTCGTTGGCTTCCCAAGGGAAGTAACCGCCTCGATCTTGTACAGGTTAGCTTCAATGCCGCGCTCAGACACCAAAAAACCCAACAATTTCCCTGCAGGAACACCAAAGACACACTTGGTGGGATTAAGCTTCATCTGATATACCCGCAAATTATCAAAAGTTTCCTTGAGATCTTCCAGTAGCGTTTCCTTCCTGTGAGTTTTAACCACAATGTCATCAACATAGGCATGTACGTTGCGTCCGATTTGGCCACGGAGGCAATTTTGGATGCAGCGCTGATAAGTCGCCCCTGTACTCTTGAGTCTGAATGGCATGGACACATAGCAAAAATCCCCAAAGGGGGTTATAAAAGCTGTTTTCTCTTGATATTCCACGGCATCTTGATTTGGTGATATCCGGAATAAGCGTCCAGGAAGCACAAACGTTCGCATCCCGCCACTGAATCAATAATTTGATCGATGCGGGGAAGAGCGAAAGGATCCTTTGGACAAGCTCTGTTAAGATCTGTGTAATCAATGCACATACGAAAGGTACCATTCTTCTTGAGCACCAGGACCGGGTTAGCCAACCATTTGGGGTGGAAGACCTCTACGATGAATCCGGCGGCCAAGAGACGGGCAACTTCCTCCCCGATTGCCTTGCGTCGTTCCTCATTGAACCTGCGAAGATATTACTGAATAGGTTTTGATTTTGGGTCAACATTAAGATGGTGCTCAGCGAATTATCTCGGCACACCAGGCATGTCAGAAGGTTTCCAGGCGAAGATGTCCCGATTCCCATGGATGAATTCGATGAGCGCGCTTTCCTATTTGGGATCCAGACCCGTCCCAATAGTGAACTGCTTGGTTGAGTCGCCAGGGACAAAATCCACTGTCTTAGTGTCATCTGTTGGCTTGAACTTGAGGGGCGGCTCAGCATCTGTCATTGGCTTCTTTAAAGGTGACATATCAGCCGGATCAACATTGGCCTGGTGATATTTAAGCTCTTCCGCAGCACAGGTGACTTCTGCGTAAGCCGCATCCCCTTCTTCACACTCTCTTGCAATCCTCCTATCACCATCAACCGTGATGGGTCCTTTAGGACCAGGCATCTTGAGTTTAAGGTAAACATAACAGGGGCGAGCCATGAACCGGGCGTAAGCCGGTTGCCCAAACAGCGCATGATAGGGGCTCTTTAACTTGACCACCTCAAACATAAGCGACTCATTCCTGTAGTTAGACGTTGTTCCAAACGCAACTGTGAGCCTAACTCGGCCTATGGGATATGCCGATTTACCTGGGACAATCCCGTGGAATACCGTGGTTGAGGGCATCAAATCTTTCTCCAACAGGTTCATCCTTTGGAAGGTGTCGAAGTATAATATGTTGATGGTGCTGCCACCATCCATCAGTACCTTCGATAAAGTATATCCTCCAACTTGGGGAGCCACGACCAACGCTAAGTCATCGGGATTGTCAACTCTTGGCGGGTGATCCTCCCTACTCCATGATATAGTCTGCTCGGACCAGTGGAGGTATCTGGGGAGTGCCGGCTCAGATACACTATACGCTCGGTGACTCACCTTTTTATCACGCCTGCAGGCATTGGTGGTGAAAACGTGGTACTGCCCATTGCTTAACTGCTTGGGGTTGTTGCGGAAGCCGCCATTGTCGTCCTGCCCCTGCGAAGCCCCCTGTGGGGGTGGTTGTTAGAAAACTCCAGGCAGGTTATACCGTCGTTGGTGATGCACCGGATACTGGCCAGTGCTTGGCTGCGAGCCACCCTGAGCCCCGGGTTCGGGGAAGCCGCCGAAGGGGTTCTGGCGTTGATTAGATGCGCCAAACTGTTCCTGCCGTTGATCCGGGTCACCGCCTTGCCCTTTTTTGATCGCCTCCGCCCGAAACTCCCGCATCACGTAACAGTCTTCCCAGGAATGAGTCGACGGTCCGTCTGCCATGGCGTGGTGCAGGCAGGGGCCTTTGAGTAACTCAATATAGTTGCGCGGCTTTTTGCCACTGTAAACCCTATTCTTTTTCTGGCGCTGGTTGCCATTATTGGTGTTGGTGTTGGCGACTAAGCCCGAAGACTCTTCCTGCTGCCGTCTCTTGCCATTTGCTCCATGATTATGGCGGGCGCGTCCCTGGAAACGGGTATGATTTTTGGATGACTCGCCTTTCCTTGGCGAATTGGCTTTACCACCATCCTCTCCGGGATCTTTGGTGTCGTCCGCCTCAGCGTACCTAGTGAGGGTGTCCATTAGCTCCCCCATGTCTTGGACCTTTCGCTTGAGTCGCCCCAACTTCTGCACCAAGGGCTCGTAGTGGCAATTCTGCTCTAGGATCAGCACAGCCTGAGCCGCCGTAATACCGTCCGACGAGTGAATGATTTCCGCGACCCACCCCGACCAGTGGTGGGCCGACTCATCCGGGCGTTGAACGCAGTGCTGTAAATTGACTATTGTCATCGGACGTTTGCAGGTCCCTCGGAAGTTTTTGACGAAACACTCTTTTAATTCAGCCCAAGTCTGGATGGAGTTGGGAAGCAAGTTCTTTAACCAAGTACGCGCCGTCCCTTCGAGCATCATTGTGAAGTATCTGGCGCAGACTGCTTCGCTTACATCGAGCATGTCCATGGCGATTTCGTAACTCTCGACCCACGTAGCCGGCTCAAGGTCCGGAGTGTAGTTAGGCACCTTTCTTGGCCCTTTAAAATCCTTGGGCATTCGCTCGTTGCGAAGGGAGGGGGCCAAACACGGCACCCCCACTTGTCTGCCGCTTCCAACAAGAGGTGCTGGGGCGACTTGGGTGTCCGGGTGATCCCGACCTGGCGGGTCTCGATGATCAGGCGAGTTGACCTGGGGAAAGGGTCGCGGGTCCGCTGGTTATAGCGGGCTGGTCCTCTGGCCGACTCCTGGTGCGGCTTGCCTGGGGAGTAGAGTGCAGCCGATCTAGGCTGTGTGAGAACTGGGCGTTTTGAACCACCGCCGTCTTCAACATCTCAATGGCGTTCCTTGCCTCTATCTCGATCGGAGTGTTGCCGTGAATCGGAAGGGATTCTAAATGGCGAGTTGCGGCAAGGACGTTGTCCACCGGGTTGGAAAATGACCTTGAGGTGTCTGGAATCGGGGAACGCGATCCACAGCTGGCTGAAACGGCGGGTTCGGTGGTTGGCCCGGCCCTCCCCTCGGGGCGGCTCCTGCCCCGGGAGTTCGTGGAGTGTCGAACAGGCGGGTCGGGTTGAGATCAGGGGCAAACGACCCTGATGCCTCCGCTGATGGACACCGTCAGATGCGCGCTGATGCCTTTCGAGCCGTCAGTTTTCGGTATTCAAGCGAGCTACCTCAGCAGTAATTTGAGCCTGTCAGGTCTCGATCCCGGCGGCCTCCGCCTCAGCGTCCCGCTGAGCCTTTGCCACCCCCTCTCTTAGCTTTGTTAGTTCTGTGTTTACCGCGTCCTGGTTTTCCGGTGTTATGGGGGTCGCCATGAGCCTTGTTATTTCTGCTGCTAACTCCACCAAGATCGCGGCCGGGCTTCTAGACGTTTCGCCAGTTCCATCTCCGCCTATCGGGTTTGGCGAGGGTTGAGTCGCCCCTGCCATGTAAATGGCGATCTGACGGCGAGTCCGGTCAAGAACTTTGGGGTCCATGGCCAGTGACAAGCCCCCAAGGCAGCCCCCGTGTAGAGACTGGATTGAATCTGAATCGCCCATGGACGATTCGTCATCAGTGTTGACGGGCGTGGTTTCTTGGGTCGCAGATTGTTCTGGTTCCTCAGATCCCTGCGTGAACCCAACAAAGACCGGACGGGTTAGGTTCGGCGTTACGACAGGGAGGACGTACCTGGCCGGCTCGACGATGTCGGAGGAGGTGTCCGGCTCAGGCATGGGCGATCCAATCATGCCGACGAAGACACTGATCTTGCCGAAGGGGACCCTGTAACCGGATTCGATCGAATCGGCCTCGGGGCCCCATAGCGAGTTGTTGATGTAGTACTTCCCGCGGCGGCTCCGAGTCATGAGCCCCGCTGCGTAGCTCCCTGACCCTGGTAGGGCTCCCTTTGAGAACTCAACTCCACCATGCATAGGCCCCACGGTGGGCGCCAACTGTCGTGGTTTTGTCATGGCAGATGTCCTCGTGAAAGGACTTAGTGTTGGAGCCATCGCACCTTGTGGCGCTTCAAAGGGGTTATGCGGGAGCGAGACAGGGATTTACCCAGGTTCGGCCCCTCGTGAGGAGGTAAAAGCCTACGTCCTGCTTGGAGTTTGTATTGATGATGTTTCGATTACAAGGGGCGTAACTCGCCTGACCTAGCACTCGATGATTTCTAACCTGCCCTCTCCTTTCCTGGGACTCGCCTTTATATACAGGTCGAGTCCTTAGGGTTTGCAAAGGGTCCTTTCCTTTACATAAATCGTGACTCTTCCGATCTCTAAGTCGCCATCTTTCCAAGACTTGGAGACCTTCTCTACTATGGACTCCTCCCGAAGGTCCTGAACCGCCATACGACTTCCGGCCTCGCTGGGCCAAGGCCAAAACCACTTGGAGATGAGTCGCCAGCTTTGGTGACCCAGCCCAACTAGGGCGGGTTACCCAACAGATAATATCCCCAACAGCTACTGCTAAGGACATTAGCAATAGCGCATAGTATTTCCAGCGCTACTGCTAAGTAGCAGCAACACGTGCTATTTTCCAGCGCTACTAATAGGCTCTTACCTATAAGGTTTTTCCTACTAGTGATCGATCTTCCAGAGATGGAGAAAAATGAGAGAAAAGAAGCGATAAATTTCTCGTTGGAGATGTCTAACCCTAGCATTGGAGGAGTGAAACTATGGCGATGGGGATTCGGGGGCTAAACCTAAATGCCCCTCCCCATATCGTTCATATATTGGCGGAGGATACGCATATCCAGGCCCTGATAAAAAAATTCGAGTCCGACCAATATGTGGTGTATGTTCGAGCCGTAGAAAGAAAAGCAAAAACCGTCTCTAGGCCGGAATTTTCCATGCAAGGGTGTTTTTAAGATGCTCTTAGGCCTTCTCTAATGTACCCATCTAAGTTTACTTTTAGGAGTATGCATCGGGAAAAACGCTATTTGCCGCTCTTTGCGTTAAGATGTCGAGGCTTCGCACATGATGACGAGGGAGTGATGCGATCTTGGCCGGCCCACTACCGGTTGCGGGGATCCCGGTTTTGGGAACCTTCTAGACTTTTCCAGCCGATTTTTTCCGGTATTGGGAACTTTCTAAAAGGTTCCCTCAAGCGGTTTTTCATTTATTATGTTTTCTTTCTTCTTTATTATTTTCGGTTTCTTTTTTTCTGTTTCAAAGATGTTTTAGATACTTTAAAAAAATGTGCATTTTCAAAAAAAAAACTCAGGATTTTAAAAAATTGTTCTTCAAATTAGAATTTTATTTTTGTTTTTTAGAACAATGTTCAGGATTTTCAAAAAATGTACTTGGTTTTCAAAAAAGGTTTTTCAAATTTGGAAAATGTTTATGTTTTTTTCCCAAAAATATTATAGATTCCCAAAAAATGTTCTGAACTTTCAAAAAATGTCCAGGATTCCGAAAAATTATACATCAAATCAAAAAATATTATTTATTTTAAGAAAAATATTCTTGATTTCAAAAAAAGTGTTCTGGAACTTAAAAAAAAGGTATTTCCAAAATATGTTCTCGATTTTTTAAAATGTTTTTCAAAAATGTTCTTGTTTTTCGACATTTCTTCTCAAAACTTAAATAAAGTTCATATTTTAAAAAATATTCATGTTTATGAATTTGTTCAGGATTTTTCAAAAAAAATATTATTTTTAAAATGTGTTCTCAAGTTTTAAAAAATTGTTTGTTCTTTTAAAAACTTGTTCACGCTTCCAAATTTATTCTGAGTTCTAGAAACATATTTTTTTCTCTTTCTCCTTAAAAAATGTTCTAGAATTTTAAAAAATACTCTACATTTCAAAAAATGTGCGGGATTTACATAAATTGTTCTTAAAATTGGAAACTTGTTTTTGTTTTCTAGAAAAAGCTTCTGGAGTTTCCAAAAAACTATTGGGTTTACAAAATAAGTTCTTCAAATTTTGAAAATGTTTCTGATTTTTTCTAAAATATCTTCTGGATTTCAAAAAATGTTCAGAATTTTCAAAAATTGTTCTTCAAATTCAATTTTTTTCTTTTTTACAAAACTTTTTGGATTTTCAGAAAAATGTTCTGGAATTCCAAAATATGTTCTGTGTTTTCAAAAAATGTAGTGAAGTTTTCAAAATATTTTTCAAAAAATGTAGTGAAGTTTAAAAAAAAAAAATTCCAAAGTTTGTTATTAAAATTCATAAAATTTTCGTATTTTATAAAATATTCACGTTTATGAAGTTCTTCAGGATTATTGAAAATGGTTCTTATTTTCAAAACTTGTTATCAAGATTTTCAAAATGTTCACGCTTTAAAATTTTGTTCATGGTCCCAAAGTTGTTCACGGTCCATAATGTTTTAAAACACGAACATTTTTTGAATATTGAGAACAAATTTTGAAATGGCGTACAATTTTGAAAAATCCTGAACAAATTTGGAAGCGCGGACATGTTTTGAAGCTTGCGAACAAGTTTTGAAATGGAAAATAGTTTTTGTAATTCCTGAAACTTAATCAGCTGTTGTATTTACAAACAAAAATTATAAATGAAAATCTTTTTCAAATTAATCAGCTGTTGTATTTCTGAAACTTAATCAGCTGTTGTATTCGTGAATTTGTGTACAAAAGTTCAAAATCGGAACATTTTTTCAAATTCCGGAACATTTTTTCATATTCTGAACCATTTTTCAAACTCCAGAACATTTTTTGAAAATCTGGAAAAAAAATCAAATTCCGAAACATTTTTGGTAAATTGAGAACATGTTTTGAACATCCAGAACATTATTTAAAACATAAACAGATAAAATTCTGAACATTTTTTAAAAATTCCGGAACTTTTTTTAATTCCAAAAAACAAATCTCGATTCTGGAATATTTTTTCGAATTTCGAAACATCTTTCAATTTTTGGAACATTTTTTAAAATTCCGAAACATTTTTTCAAATTTTGGAACATTTTACAAACTCCAGAACATTTTTTTAAAATCCAGAAAAGTTTTTCAAATTCCAAAACTTTTTGGTGAATCCAAAACATTATTTAAAACATAAACAGAAAAATTTCGAAACATTTTTCGAATTCCAGAACATTATTTTAAATTCCAGAAACATTTTCTCGATTCTGGAATATTTTTGCAAATTTCAAGACATTTTTCAAATTCCAGTACATTGTTTCAAATTTCAGAACATTTGTTGAAATTCGGGAACATTTTTTCAAATTCCGGAGCATTTTTTTTGGAAACCCAGAACATTTTTGAAACAGAAACAGAAAAAATGAATAAAAAATATAAAACAAAAAAATGAAAAACCAATTTAGGAAACCTTCTAAAAGTTTCCCAAACCAAAAAAACTGGCTGGAACTTTTCCAAAACCGGAGGTGTTGGCATATAAATGGGCCTGTCCATTTCCAAACGCTAGCTGGATGCGTTTGTACGAAGCCCCGACAGGAAGATGCAGAGAGCGTCAAATAGGGATTCCCTCCCTGCCGCAGCCAGCGGCAAGTTGGAGTTCCCTATACATCGGTTAAAAAGATCGCTACTATTTGCACACGGGCCATCCGACATCCAAGACACATCTTGTGCGCAACCGTATGCACATCAGCACGTGCGTAACTAGGATGGTCATAGGTTGCTCAGAAAAAACTAGGATGGTTATGGTTGCAAAATAATAATTGATTTTCAAAAAAATAAATTGCACAACAGTCATCCACATGCAATTCCAAGGGTCAACACATCCCATGTACTCCCTCCGTTCCTAAATATAAGACCTTTTAAAAATTGTAGTATAAACTACATACGGATGTACATAGAGATATTTTAAAGTATAGATTCACTCATTTTGTTCCGTATGTAGTCTTCTAGTAAAATACCTAAAAGGTCTTATATTTTGAAACGGAGGGAGTAACTTGTAAGGGTTGTATTAGGAGGGAACGGCTATATCTTTGCCTTTAGCGAGCTAGAGCGAGTACTCGCCTGCAATGTCATCTTAACGGGCCAGAAGATTATAAAGTTAGCATAGTTGAAGAAAGAGAGCGCTCGCTCGCTAACAACATTTTCCAGTGAGCACGTGCTGGCTTCTTTTTGACTGAAAAAAACGTGCTGGCTTCTTAGCATAATTTTTCTTCTTATTTGTATATTTATTCTAAAATATCAAAAGTGGTCAAAGCATATTTTAAAATGTTCAGCCATTTCAAAATAATTGTTAGTGGAAATGTTCAAAATGTTCCAAGCATATTTTAAAGTGGTCAAAGCATGTAAGCAAATGTTCGGAAAACTATTAGAACATGTTGATAGAATTGAAAATAATTTTGACGTCATTTGCAAAAATGTTCAAACATTTCAAAATAATATTCGTGACATTTGAAAAACTAACATTTATACTATTATTTTGTTCTTTGAATTATACAAAATCATTTGTACCACTCAAAGTAATGTTAGTGGTATTAGTTTAAAAAATATTCATGTGTTTCATAAATCTGTCCATGACATTTTAATAACAACTGTGCAATGTAAAATTGTTCTTGTGGTTTAAAAATGTTTGTACCATTCAATAAAATAGTTCAACCTGTATATGAAAAAAATTAAGAAAATTCAAATATTTATTGAATAAATGTCCATCATGTATTTCCGAAATTGTCCATAAAAGTTAAAATAATAATTAAAAGTGCATTTGCAAAATGTTTAATATGTATTTGGAAAAAAGTACAAAACATGTATTTGAAGAAATATTCATCATGCATTTGAGAAATGTTCAACGTGTATAAAAAATCACGTAAATAGGAAAAATGTACGGCATGTATTGAAAACAATACACATGTATTAAAAATAAAAAATAAAAAATCGACATAAAAACGGGGGATGCTACGCGTCCGTCGGATGATCTTTTGACAATATCATCCAGGTCGCGAGCCGTCCGATTTGTTGCATAGAGTGTACCAAGTACGCGTCCATCACTGTAAATCTGCAACACAAGTCTTGTTGCAGAATTATTTCTGCAACATAGAACTTGTTGCAGATTTTTTTTTGCAACAACTGTTTTGTAATGAAATTTTTTGGCAATTAAGGTTTCATTATAATTTTTTTTGCAATTGAGTTCCTGTTGCAAAAATTTCTGCAATAAAGATTTTGTTACAAAACATAAATCCGTCGTAAATCATCACAACACCGTATATATTTCAAAAACATAGTCTATGTTACAGAATTCTATAGTCACTTGGACGCGTGTCATATAAAGAAGATGACGCATGCAACCACTGCAATCCGTCGGCTGATGGTTAGCTTTTTCATATAAAAACACATAGAAAGAAAGAAGAAGAAAAACCTGAACCGGGCTGCCACCAAGCATTGAAACCAACAAAGGGAAATAAACGAAAACAAGGAAATAAGTCGCATGCCAAACGAGTATTGAGTAAAAAGGAAAATGTTATGCGTTGCATCTTTACTGAGCATGCCAATACGCGGATTCTAGACAGAAATGTGCAGATGAGACGTACAGTCCCATCATACTAACCGACTAGATCTTTGATGACGCGCGTTGCCGCGTCCGTCAATTTTGACAATAGAATGATGCGAATTTATAGATATTTGTGGCATTTAGCAATAGTTTTACAATTTAGCTCATAAGTTAAACCTCAATGTGTTTTACAAACCACTTTACCAATCCATAGATCTAGACCAAGCTACGGCATATGCCCTGCTAGAATGTTTAGAACAGTTGCTTGCAACAAATTTCAAACTTGTATAGCAGTCTAGCTTCCTTTTTTGCACCTAAAGTGTAAAATCATTTCTATGGGAGAACATGCATAAAGACACAACGCCCCTAAAGGACCTGAGGATGTAGCGCTATGGTGCAGCCCCAACAACTTGCTTAAAACCGAGTGGATCTTCAACCGCTATTGGGCATCATGACCAATGTTCACAATACCGATAACTGGTACCATATCGTTTGGGTGCCGAGTAGGGATAAATAGGCAAATTTTCTAATTAATTGGCAAATAAATTAGTTAATCGGTTATCCGGTCACCTTGCACATCTGCTTCCGATATAGGAGCTACAATAGTTGATGGGCATGAGCTAGTCTGACGCAGATATCCGATGGCATAAATTTAAAAATTATTAGAAAATATTCATCAAATATAGTGTACATCCAGTCCTCATCTATATGTAACCTAACACAATAACAACCCCAAGAGTGAGCATGTATATGTTAAACTTGGAGAATCACTAATGCTGGTCAAAAGGTGTGTGCAAACATCAGATCCACACGAGAAAGTCATGGTATGTCCTTGTCAAAGCAAGTTTAGCATCCTCTCGATCAAATTGGGCACTTCTCAACTGGATTATAATGAATTTATAATTAACTATGGAGCAATCCCAACAAAAGGAAACAACACAAAAGAGAGAAAAGCACTAGCATAAGAAATTCCCTAAATAGTGTTTATGTGTGTTTTTTGGACAACAGACAACATATGATCACTCTATATTCAGCTCATCCAAGGAGTACACGGTATTTCATGAAGTCATACAGATTCCCCTTTAGTAGTTTAGTGTTTGCAACCTTCAAGTCTGCTATTACCCTAGCTCATTTGAGTGCGGTAAACTGGAAAGATATCACATCAGTTAGAAGATATACGACTCCTCTTAAGAAGAAGAAAATCTGAAAATGAATATGCTTTTTATACCGTGCATTTACAGTATAATTAATTCGAAGAAACATCATATGGCTCCTCTTAAGTTTGGTGTGAATGCTGAATGTTAGGATTTTACTTTGGACTTTTAGGTCTCAAACAAAGTTCTGCTTGTTTGTCATGAAAGTATCATGTTAATGAAAATTATGTACAAACTTATTTCCTCTGTATTATCTCCTGGTTTTGTAGAAAAATATAAGAATGATTTCATTGAAGTGGGATGATGGTTGCAATTACTAATTAGAAGCTAGCATTAAAGTTACATCATGACTTATAAGTATTGAATTATATTACTCCCTCCGTTCCTTTAAATAAGGTGTATTTGTTTTTTCAAAGTTCAAACGAGTGCATGTTTAACCGTGTTTTTAGAAAAATATATCAGTATCCACAATACAAAATTTATATCATTTGATCCATCATGAAAAGTAGTTTCACATTTTATCTATTAGGTATTGAAGATGTTGTTATTTTATTCTATAATCTTGGCCAAACATTAAAATGGTTAACTTGCATGGAACCAATACACCTTATATTCTAGAATGGAGGGAGTATATTTCGAGTAAGTAAACATTATTTGGAACTAAGAAACAGAACAATTGGAAATAAACGACTTTCCAAAGGAAAAGACTTAAACCTATCCGCTGGTAGAAGTGATGACAGTGCATTTTTTTACCATACCTACGACCTCTTGCTTGATCATTGTGATGTCATGCAACAATCCCACGCAGAAGACAATTATAACGCAAGTTTCATCATCGCAAACATTCTATTTCCAGCTGAACATTCTATTTTTTATCAAAAAGTAAACATGGCAGGGACCACTTACATCGATGTTTTGAAATTTACTTGTAGTGAAAAAAAACATTAGGCCACCAGAAACATTAGGAAGTTAATTGATGGCATCATTAGGCTGCACATGAGGCAAGCATATGAGAGAATCACAATATATGCACATGTTTTTTTATTTATTTTGCCAAACTCATCCAAAATAAACCCTTTGTCTTGAACAATCAACAAAAATTGAACCAAGGAATGATAAATTATCCACAAAGTGGATTGCTGATAAATGCTAGCAAATATAGCCTCTATAAAAGAATCCATAGTAAATAATATCACTAACTACAAAATTATGAGGACATTCTACTAAACCCTGAATACCATATGGCTCGGATGACGGTTTCTTGAATTGTAGTATAATAGATCCAAGTAACATATTTTTTTAACTCTGGTTTGGACTATTTGCCACAGGCTGCAAAGCATATGCTAGTATCATGGCACAATGTCATTAATGTAAATTAAAGTTGTAGATCAGTGCACTTGATTTTCAGAGCATAGAGAAATAATGGCATGATGGCATAAAATTAAATCGAAAGGATACCAAGCAGTGCTGCTAGAGGCTCGAAAATTTAGATCCATATACGATGTAATGTATTAGGAAAAAATTTAGAGAACATACACGATACTTCCATTCAGCTTCATATACTTCCATACACAATCTGACTCATAAACATCCATATGATATGAAAATAGGAGATCAAAATGATCTACTTCCGCTCCAATTCCACATCATCCATTAGAAGAAAATACGAAGATCTTGCATGGAAATTCATTTGACTACCAATACTAACCTGAAAGATAGTCATGGAGATCGACAACTCTAGGATTCCTTGAGCCAATCGAGTAGAATCAGTCGCCAATCCCTACACTAACAGCTCTGCACCAATTTTTGAAGGAACGAAAAATGTAGCAAGAGCTTAGAATTAGTTAGTTCAACAAAGAAAGGTAGGAAGGAGAATCAACCGCAAGGGAGAAGTCAACTGAGAAGAATGGGGTTGGACATTAAAATTTACTTCAAAAAAAAATGTCATGTACAAATGGAGGATAAAGGCCTCCTTCGACATAGGTGATACTCTCTCGGTGGCGGGAAGCAACAAATCTTCCTCAAGTTCACCCGCCTGGTGCTACTTCTCGTCGCACCTTACAGTCTTGTTCCTGCATCCGCTGCCTAGGACTCAAGCTCGATGACACCAAGACGTGAACTGACTCAACTCTAGCACAAACTCAAAAATAGCACGAACCTCCAACATGGATGAGTTGCGAGCTCTGCCAATCAATCCTACCACTACCATAGATTTCAGTGAGCACAAGATGCAGAAAAAGGATCCTTCAGGAGCTCGTTCTTCCCGAACGACTCTGCAAGGAACCTGTTAAGAAATCAGTCCAGGACGTCCATATAGGGAATCTTTGGGTAATAAATCACAAGAACTCGATACAACTTACTGTACAAGATTTTCATTTGGATCAAAATTCAGTTACTCGCATTTGACAACTTCAGGTTCTTGAAATTTTTCTTTTATTATGATTATATTCTGCTACAAAACATATGAAGAATAAACAGGTGAGCTAAGATGAACAAGATGTCCACCAGCCATTCGAACACCTCGAAAGAGATACACGAGTCCATCCAGAACAGAGGAATTCCCAGCCGAATCGGCACAAAGCCAAATATCATCACTTACCTTCCAGCCGGGTGGTAGAGCGAGGTTTGATCCTGCGACGGCGCATGCCAGGACTGCAGACCGAACTAGGAAAAGGAGGACGACGGCTGCTGGGTGAACATGGACACCTTCCGCACGGGGGATGGTCGGGCTTGAGGAGGTGGCAGAGGATCACGGGGAGGACCTTCGCGGCATACCGAGATGACGCTGGCAGAGGAGGAGGCAGACCTTGATGGTGAGGAGCTGAGATGATTCCTCTTAGGGAAAGGGAGACCTTGGTGGCGGTGGACCTCATCATATTAGATTTTTGTTAATCATTTGAAACAAGGAGAAAACCCAGCAAAAATATTAGTAGAATAAATATAGTCACCGAATGGAGCGCAGCCAGGATAGGATCAGATGCAACTTGACCCCTAAACCAGGACTGCTTGGGCTTGCTCTACATGTGTCACGAGAGGAGAGAAATCAGGAGGGGTGGGATGCAGGGAGGGTCTGACCTTGAGCGGTAGCTGTGGTGGTGGTCGTGGCGGCGGCTGCACTGCATAGCTTCGTCGGAGGAGTTTCACTGGACGAGCAGCCAGGGCGTCAGGCAGAATCCCGTGCGGCGACAGATCCTCTTACCCCTCGCGTCGACCGGCTTTGAGCACCCCACGCCTCTGATCGATTCACATCTCGCACCCCCGATCGATCCCGGGATATATCTGGTTGATCCAATCGAGCACCTCCCATCCTGGATCCAACTGAGTGACGGACGCCTCGCATTGGGATTGGATGAAACGGCCGCTCTTTTCTGCGTCTCGCATCCGCACTCGAAAGGACCCTGTCGCTCCTCCGAATGGAACCGGCTGCATCGGTCCTCGTCTCTACGGCTCGATTCTTCCTCAGCATCGATGGGGATTGGACCCTGAGCTGCGTCTCGATTCATCCGCACCATCCATCGAGATTGGACCCTGAGTTGCGGCTCGACGGGGAATCGGGGATTGGATTAGGGTTGGCGAGCTGACCGGTCGGGTTCACGCGGTCGCTCGTAGGCCTCGACTTCGTTCGAGTGGGCTGGCAGAAGGCCCAATGCACCACAGGCATGGGTTTCGGCCTGTGGAGCAGTAGCCCACAGGACAGCTGGGCTAGATTAAGCTGACTACAGATCAGATCCAACGAAATCCGACGGCCAGAAATCCCAGATCGTCAAAACGGACGGCCGAAAACTCCTAATCGCTGAGAGGCCACGGATTAGGTGTAGTTTTACTATCCTTAATAAATAGCCCTGGAGCATCAGGACACATCTTATGTGCAACTGTATGGACAACAACGTAACTGGGACGGTCTTGTTGCACGGTAATCATCCACACGCAATTGCAAGGATCGGCGCATCACGTGTAACTTGGAAGTGTTGCACAAGGAGGGAGCGACTATATCTTGTGTTTTTTTTTAAAACTAACGCAAATCCATTACTCAACGAGCGCATAAAGAGCGCTGACTACATAGCAGTGTACAAAATCAGAAGCATGTCCCGGCCAAACTACTTGGGGAACATCCCTGAGCATTGCACCAAATGCGGCGAGGCCGTCTGCAACTCTAGTATAGGTTCTAGGACATAAATTGATATTGAAGCAAAATAAATTTAGGAAAATAGACTCCTTTATTTCCTTGATCAGTACTCCGCACTGTCCCATCTCGTTGCCTTCATTGTTTAGCGCCTAAACCAGTAGTTGCGAGTGAGACTCAATCTGAATTCTTAATATGCCCCATTCCTGGACCAGGTGTAAAACTCTGCTACATGCCCCAACTTTCGTATGGAGTGCATCCTGAGCGTGATCGAGACGACCAGCTGCCGCCCCCACAGCCTCGCCATTGGAGTTTCTCACCACGAAGCCCCAATCACCGCTTCCAGACATGTAATTAAAGCAGACATCAGTGTTGATTTTGAGGACCTTGCCATCAGGGGGGGTCCATTGAGGGGCAGGAAAGGTTTGCGAATTTTTCTCCTTCGGGAAGGATTCCTCGTACTCCCTCGCCAGCTCAGAGACCTACGACACCACTCGGTTTGGCTGCCAGGGGGCACCTTCAAAATTTATCTTGTTTCGCGTCTTCCACCAAGTCCAGAATAAAGCAAAACACTTTACTCTAAACTTTGGGTCGAGTTTCATAACTTCAAAGAGGACTTGTTTTGGGCCTAAACAGGAGAGAAGTTTGTGTTGGATATCTTCCATTCCTAGGAGTTTCCAAACTTCGCGAACATCTTTGGGTCCAATTGCAAACCGGACAAATAGGGTCAGCCTCAAGACCTCTACGAGCAATGCTCCACCGAACAGGGAGGCTGTTATGGGCAATTCTCCATAGGAACACTTTCACATTTGGAGGATAGGGGTTATTCCCAATATCATACTAGTTAAAAGCATCATGGTCAGCAGAAATTTCACACTCGTAGCCTGGGCTATTGATCCGGAGGATATGCCGGTGCAGTTTATAGGCAGACTTCACTGAGAAGTAACCCTTTGGTTCATAAAACCAGGCCCAGAAATCCTCCATTCCCTCGCGCAGTGGAATTGCAAGGATGGTGCGGGCGTCCACCGGCAAGAAGATATTCTCCACCAACTCCTTATCCCACACACCAGTAGTTGGATCTATGAGTTCGCTGACCCTTGTCAAAACCGCATTTCCCTTCCATGTGATGGATAGTATGTTATATTTCCTTGGGAACCAGGGATCGTTCCACAAATCAATGGACAAACCGTCTCCAACCCGTTTGATTACACCCTCCCTTAGCAGCTCAATACCCCTCAAAACACTTCTCCATGTGTAGGGCATACCACTACAAGGTTGTGCATCGAGGACAGAGCAATGGGGGAGTATTTAGCCTTTAGGACCCTAGCACATAGGGAGTTTGGGTCCTGCAACATCCTCGAGCCCTGTTTTGCCAACATGGCCATATTAAAGGGATGTAAGTCATTGTAGCCAAGCCGTCCATCTTTCTTTGGAAGTGTCATTGTCTCCCAACTCAGCCAGTGCATTTTTCTTTCCTTTTGCATATGGGACCACCAATATCTACATATCATTGAGCTGATTTGATCACATAACCCCTTTGTGATGTCAAAACACACCATGGCAAACAGAGGGATAGCTTGAGCACATGCTTTAATTAGGACTTCCTTCCCCGCCTTGGAGAGCATTCTCTCTTTCCAGCCTTGGATCTTCTGCCAAACTCGGTCTTTTAGGTATTAAAAAAATGCTCTTTGCCTTGCCCACATACAACGGGAGGCCGAGGTATTTCTCATTTCTCCCCTCCGAGTTCAGCCTCAACCGACTCATCATACGCCGCCTATCTTGGCGCTTTGTGTTTTTGGTGAACACAACATCGGATTTCTCCACATTTATTGTTTGTCCCGAGCTGTCCTCATACAGATTTAGCAAGTATTGCAGACGGTGCGCACTCTCATCAGAAACTTTTAGGAGAATGAGCGAATCATCAGCAAATAGTAGGTGGTTGAAACTCGATGCATTAGGGCCTACTTTGACCCCTTCCAACTTTCCCTCTTGTTCAACACAGTTTAGCAGGCTAGAGAAGGCTTCAACACAGAAGAGGAAAAGATATGGGTAGATAGGATCTCCCTGTTGCAGCCCTCTCTCCCACTTGACCTCCTCTGTTGAAATCCCATTTAGCTTGAACCTATAGGATACCGTTGACACGCATTTCATGATTAACCTGACCCATCTTTCCCGGAAACCCATTTTCTACATCATCTTCTCAAGGAATGACCATTCCACTCTCTCATATGCCTTGCTCATGTCAAGCTTCAAAGCTGCATACCCCACTCCCCCTGCTCACTTCTTTTGCATAAAGTGTGTGACCTCATAAGCCAGCAGAATGTTGTGTGATATTAAGCGCCCGGGGACAAAAGCACTTTGGTTGGGGGCAATGATATCATGCAGAATCATTTTTAACCTGTTTGCAAGCACTTTGGACACCAGCTTGTACACAACATTGCATAAGCTGATAGGTCTAAGGTCGTTTAATTTCTTTGGAGTTTTTACCTTGGGGATTAAGGTGGCGCAGGTTTTGTTCCAATCATCCGGGACATCACCCCCGTTTATAATTCTCAACACATCTTCAGTAACCTTTTCCCCTATTAGGTCCCAGTATTTCTTGAAGAAAATAGTCAGGAGCCCATCCGGTCCTGGGGCTTTAAGATCCCCAATCCCGTCTAGGGCCGTCATGATCTCACTAGGAGTGAACTCTGCGAGCAGAGCATCATTCATCTTTGGTGTGACCCGACTTTGGACCTGGGTGAGAAGTTCCTCCACTCTGTGACCTGCACTAGAAGTAAATAGGGATGTGAAATAGTTAGTCACCGCCTCCAACATCTCCTCCTCCTTCTCCATCACCATCTCGTCCTGCATGATGATTTTTTTCATTCTGTTTCTTTTCCTCCTTGCTGAAGCAAACACATGAAAGTATTTTGTGTTGCGGTCCCCTTTATTGAGCCAATTTACATGGACACGTTGCTTCCAGTACATGTCTCTCTGGTTCTCAATCTTCCCCAGCTTGTACCTGAGCAGCTGTTCCCTACTCACATTTTCATGTGTGAGCTCTAATACGCCCATTTTGCATCATGCTTTCATGTTGATATTTATCGCTTTTTGGGCTGTTATTTCACTTCACGGTACAATACTTATGCCTTTTCTCTCTTATTTTGCAAGGTTTACATGAAGAGGGAGAATGCCGGCAGCTGGAATTCTGGCCTGAAATTGGAGCAAGTTTGAGATACCTATTCTGCGCAACTCCAAACGCCGTAAAGATCAACGAGGATTTTTTTCAGGATTTATAAAAAATACTAGGACGAAGAAGCGCCAGAGGGGCGCCAGCAGGTGGCCACAAGCCTCCTAGGCGCGGCCACGCCCCCTGGCCGCGCCTAGGGGGCTTGTGGGCACCCAGCTGGCCCACTGCCCCCCCCTCTTCTGCTATATGAAGGGTTTCGTCCGGAAAAAAAATCAAGAGGAGGATTTTTCGAGGATTCGCCGCTGCCACGAGGCGGAACTTGAGCAGAATCAATCTAGAGCTCCGGCAGGACGATCCTGCCGAGGAAACTTCCCTCCCGGAGGGGGAAATTGTTGCCATCGTCATCACCAACACTCCTCTCATCGGAGGGGACTCTTCACCATTAACATCTTCATCAGCACCATCTCATCTCCAAACCCTAGTTCATCTCTTGTAACCAATCTCCGTCTCGCGACTCAGATTGGTACTTGTAAAGTTGCTAGTTGTGTTAATTACTCTTTGTAGTTGATGCTAGTTGGATTATTTGGTGGAAGAGTTTATGTTCAGATCCTTGATGCTACTCATTACCTCTCTGGTCATGAATATGATTATGCTTTGTGAGTAGTTACTTTTGTTCCTGAGGACATGGGGTAAGTCATGCTAATAGTAGTCATGTGAATTTGGTATTCGTTCGATATTTTGATGTGTTGTATGTTGTTTTTCCTCTAGTGGTGTTATGTGAACGTCGACTACATAACACTTCACCATTATTTGCGCCTATAGGAAGGCATTGGGAAGTAGTAAGTAGATGATAGGTTGCTAGAGTGACAGAAGCTTAAACCGTAGTTTATGCGTTGCTTCGTAAGGGGCTGATTTGGATCCGCTAGTTTAATGCTATGGTTAGACTTTGTCTTAATTCTTCTTTCGTAGTTGCGTATGCTTGCGAGAGGGGTTAATCATAAGTGGGATGATTGTCCAAGTAAGGGAAGTACCCAAGCGCCGGTCCACCCACATATCAAACTATCAAAGTAAAGAACGCGAATCATATGAACATGATGAAAACTAGCATGACAGAAATTCCCGTGTGTCCTCGGGAGCGTTTTTTCTCCTATAAGACTTTGTCCAGGCTTGTCCCTTGCTACAAAAGGGATTGGGAAACTTTGCTGCACCGTTGCTACTTTTGTTACTTGTTGCTTGCTACGAATCATCTCACCACACAATCACTTGTTACCGATAATTTCAGTGCTTGCAGATATTTCCTTGCTGAAAACCACTTGTCAGATCCTTCTGCTCCTCGTGGGTTCGACACTCTTACTTATCAAAATGACTACGATAGATCCCCGATACTTGTGGGTTATCAAGACTCTTTTCTAGCACCGTTGCCGGGGAGTGAAGCGCCTTTGGTAAGTGGAACTTGGTAAGGAAACATTCATATAGTGTGCTGAAATTTATTGTCACTTGTCACTATGGAAACTAATCCTTTGAGGGGCTTGTTCGGGGTATGTTCACCTCGAACGGAAGCACAAAGAGTTTATCCTCAACTTGCTGCACCTACTGAAAATATTTGCTTTGAGTTCCTTCGGGTATGTTTGAGAAACTGCAGGCTAATCCTTTTACATGAGATGGAACATCACATCCAGACTTGCATCTAATCTATGTAGATGAAGTTTGTGGTTTATTTAAGCTTGCCGTTTTGCCCGAGGATGAGGTCAATAAGAAGGTCTTTCCTTTATCTTTGAAGGATAAGGCATTGATATGGTATAGGCTATGTGATGATACTGGATCATGGAACTACAATCGGTTGAAATTGGAATTTCATCAAAAGTTTTATCCTATGCATTTAGTACATCGTGATCGGAATTATATTTATAATTTTTGGCCTCATGACAGAGAAAGCATCGCCCAAGCTTGGGGGAGGCTTAAATCAATGTTATATTCATGCCCCAACCATGAGCTCTCGAGAGAAATTATCATTCAGAACTTCTATGCTCGGGTTTCTCATGATGATCGAACCATGCTTGACACTTCTTGTGCTGGTTCTTTTATGAAGAGAGATATTGACTTCAGATGGAATTTATTGGAGAGAATTAAACGCAACTCTGAAGATTGGGAGCTTGAAGAAGGTAAGGAGTCAGGTATGAATTTCAAGTTTGATTGCGTTAAATCCTTTGTTGAAACAAATACCTTTAGTTATTTTAGCGCTAAGTATGGACTTGACTTTGAGATAGTAGCTTCATTGTGTGAATCATTTGCTGCTCATATTGATCTCCCCAAAGAGAAGTGGTTTAAATATCATCCTCCTTTAGAAGTCAATGTAGTTAAACCCAATCCAGTTGAAGAGATAGTCATTGCCTATAATGATCCTATTGTTCCCAGTGCTTACATTAAGAAACCACCTTTCCCTGTTAGGATAAACGATCATTCTAAAGCTTCAACTGTGATACGTAGAGGCTATATTAGAACACCTACACCCTCTGAGAAAATTAGAGTTGAACCTAGCATTGCTATTATCAAAGATCTTCTGTCTGACGATGTTGAGTGACATAATATTCACTTCTGTGAAGATGCTGCTAGAATTGCTAAACCTCACGCTAAAGACAAACATAGGCATGTTGTTGGCACGCCTGTTGTCTCTGTTAAGATAGGAGATCATTGTTATCATGGTTTATGTGACGTGGGTGCTAGTGTTAGTGCAATACCTCAATCCTTGTATGATGAAATTAAAGACGAGATTGCACCTATTGAGATAGAGCCTATTGATGTCACTATTCAGCTTGCCAATAGAGATACTATCTGCCCTGTGGGAATTGTTAGGGATGTTGAAGTCTTATGTGGTAAAATGAAGTATCCTGCTGATTTCCTCGTTCTTGCTACCGCACAAGATAGCTTTTGTCCCATCATATTTGGCAGACCTTTTCTCAGTACCATCAATGCTCATATTGACTGTGAGAAGCAAACTGTCACTGTTGGCTTTGAAGGTGTGTCACATGAGTTCAATTTCTCCAAGTTTGGCAGACAACCTCATGAAAAAGAGTTGCCCAGTAAGGATGAAACTATTGCCTTAGCTTCTATTGCCATGCCTCCTACTGATCCCTTAGAGCAATACTTGCTTGAGCATGAAAATGATATGCATATGGATGAAAGGGATGAGATAGATAGAGTTGTCTTAGAACAATATCCTATCCTTATGAATAATTTGCCTGTTGAACTGCTTGGGGATCCACCACCACCAAAGGGTGATCCTCTATTCGAGCTTTAACAGTTGCCTGATACTCTTAAGTATGCTTATATTGATGAAAAAGAGATATATCTGTTATTATTAGTTCTAGCCTCTCAGAGCATGAAGAAAAGAAGTTACTAAAAATTCTGAGAAAGCACTGTGCTGCTATTGGATATACTCTTGATGATCTTAAGGGTATTAGTCCCACTCTATGCCAGCACAAGATTAAACCTGATCCTGATTTCAAACCAGTTGCTGATCATCAAAGGAGATTAAATCCTAAGATGAAAGAGGTAGTAAGAAAAGAAATACTAAATCTCCTGGAAGCCGGTATTATCTATCATGTTGCTCATAGTGATTGGGTGAGTCCGGTGCATTGCGTCCCTAAGAAGGGAGGCATTACCGTTGTCCCTAATGATAAGGATGAATTGATCCCATAGAGGATTATTATTGGCTATAGGATGGTGATCGATTTTAGGAAATTGAATAAAGCCACTAGGAAAGATCATTACGCTTTGCCTTTTATCGACCAAATGCTAGAAAGACTGTCTAAACACACACACTTCTGCTTTCTAGATGGTTGATACGTCTCCAACGTATCTATAATTTTTGATGGTTTCATGCTATTATCTTGTCAAACTTTGGATGTTTTGCATGCCTTTTATATATTTTTTGGGACTAACTTATTAACTCAGTGCCAAGCGCCAGTTCCTGTTTTTTCCATGTTTTTTACCCCTTTCAGAGGAGGATTTTAACGGAGTCCAAACAGAACGAAACTGCCAAAAAGATTTTTTTTGAAACAGAAGAAGATCGGGAAGCCTGAGAATCAGGGCAGGGGGCCTGCAGGGACCCCACAAGCCCCCTAGCCGCGGCCAGGGGGGTCGCGCCTCCCAGGCTTGTGGGCTCCCTAGGCCACCTCTGCCCTAGGACTTTCGCCTATAAATTCCCTAAAATCCCACAAAAAATCAGGAGATCATCGAAAGTACTTTTCCGCCGCCGCAAGCTTCTGTCTCTGCAAGATCCCATCTGGGGCACGTTCTGGTGCCCTACCGGAGGGGGGATTCGGACACGGAGGGCTTCTTCATCAACACCATGACCTCTCCGATGATGCGTGAGTAGTTCACCATAGACCTACGGGTCCACAGCTAGTAGCTAGATGGCTTCTACTCTCTCTTGGATCTTCAATACAAATTTCTCCATGATCTTCATGGAGATCTATCCGATGTAATCTTCTTTTGCGGTGTGTTTGTCGAGATCCGATGAACTGTGGATTTATGATCAGATTATCTATGAATCTTATTTGAGTTTCTTTTGATCTCTCTTATGCATGATTTCATATCCTTGTAATTCTCTTCGAGTTGTGGGTTTTGTCTGGCCAACTAGATCTATGATTCTTGCAATGGGAGAAGTGCTTGGTTTTGGGTTCATACCGTGCGATGACCTCACCCAGTGACAGAAGGGGTAGCTAGGCACACATCGTGTTGTTGCCATCAAGGGTAAAAAGATGGGGTTTTCATCATTGGTTTGAGATTATCCCTCTACATCATGTCATCTTGCTTAAGGCGTTACTCTGTTCGTCATGAACTCAATACACTAGATGCATGCTGGATAGCGGTCGATGTGTGGAGTAATAGTAGTAGATGCAGAAAGTATCGGTCTACTTGTCTCGGATGTGATGCCTATATGTATGATCATTGCCTTAGATATCGTCATGACTTTGCGCGGTTCTATCAATTGCTCGACAGTAATTTGTTCACCCACCGTAATATTTGCTATTTTGAGAGAAGCCTCTAGTGAACACTATGGCCCCCGGGTCTACTCCACACCATATCTTCAGCCTTACTCTTTTACTTCGTTGCACTTTCCGCCTTCATATCTCACTTTGCAATCAATCTTGAAGGGATTGACAACCCCTTTATAGTGTTGGGTGCAAGCTCTTTGTGTTTGTGCAGGTACTCTGGACTTGACGAGATTCTCCTACTGGATTGATAGCTTGGTTCTCAAACTGAGGGAAATACTTACTGCTCATGTGCTACATCACCCTTTCCTCTTCAAGGGAAAAACCGACGCAAGCAAGTCTTCGTCAACGTGTCAATTTTTGGCGTTATTGTTTGAGAAGTAGCAAGAAGAATTTCTGGCGCTGCTGCCGGGGAGGATCAAGTCAAGAACTCATCCAAGTAAGTGTCGCAAACTCATCTCTTGCATTTACTTTGTTTGCGAGTTGCCTCTCGTTTTCCTCTCCCCCACTTCACCAATTTGCCTTTTTCGTTTGCCTTTTTCGTTCGCCCTTTTCTTTCGCTTGCCTTTCCTTTGCTTGTGTGCTATGTGCCTTCAATATGCTTGCATCTTCGCTTGCTGAAAATCTAGTGATATGGATCCTCATCCACTTGCTAATCTCTTTAAGAGATCCAATTGCTAGTGAGTTGAGTGCACTTGACTATCTTTATGGAGTTTTGCTTGAGATGCGTGAATCTGAAAATCGTGATGAAGAAATTTATGAAGTGATTCACGAGGACCCCTTGAATGAAAAGCATGATTGCAATGGTTTCACTATAAATCCTATTAGTGACAATCATGCTAAAAATATGCAAAACCCTAAGCTTGGGGATGCTAGTTTTGCTATGTCCACTACTTGTTGCAATGATAATGATTGGGGTAATGATTTTTCTTATGATCTTGAAAATTTGTTTAAGCCTCATGATGAATATGATGTTTGCAATAAGATTGAAAGTGGGTTTGGAGAAGTCATGACTTTAGTTGATGATAATCCCACTATTTTTGAAGAGCGTCAACTTTGCATGCATATGGATCATGAAAAGAATATCCTTTGTGATAGCTATATTGTTGAATTTGATTATGATCCCACATGTAATTTCTATGAGAGAGTAAAATATTTTGGTAGAAACTTTCATGTTACCAAATTACCTCTTGTTATGTTGAGATTGCTATTGTCTCTTTCTTCTTCCTTGCATATGGTAACTATTGGTTGTCTTGACAATCTGTTTTCCTATAAAATGCCAATGCATAGGAAGTATGTTAGACTTAGATGTGATTTTCACATGCTTTATGATGCTCTCGTTGTGCTTCAATTCTTGTCTTTTGTGTGAGCATCATTGAATTATCAATGCCTAACTAAGGGCGTTAAACAATAGCGCTTGTTGGGAGGCAACCCAATGAATTTATCTTTTTCTTTCTATTTTGTTGCGTCCACACCATCATAATTCTGTTTTGATTGTGTTTTTTGTGTTTGTTTTTGTGTTTGAGCCAAGCAAAACCTTTATGACTAGTCTTTGTGAGGGTTGTTTGATCCTGCTGGAAAAAGACAAAAAGTTTTCGCTCACGAGATGATTTTTCATTTTTATTCAGAAAGAGCTTTTGAGTTTATTCTTTTTTTCTTCTGGTTGATATGCCTTTTTCCCAGGCAGTCGTAATTTTTCAGAAGTTTTGAGGTACCAGAAGTATACAAAGTATACAGATTGCTACAGACTGGTCTGTTTTGACAGATTTTGTTTTTGTTGAGTTGGTTGCTTGTTTTGATGAAACTATGGATAGTATCGGGGGGTACTAGCCATGGAAAAGTGAGAATACAGTAGCCCAACACCAATATAAATAGAAATCAAGATTGCTACAGTACCTAAAGTGGTGGTAGTTTGTTTTCTTGTGCTAATGTTATGACGAGTTTCTGTTTAAGTTTTGTGTTGTGAAGTTTTCAAGTTTTGGGTGATGTTCTCATGGACAAAGAGATAAGGAGTGGAAAGAGCCCAAGCTTGGGTATGCCCAAGGCATCCCCAGCCAAATTCAAGGACACCAAAAAGCCTAAGCTTGCGGATGCCCCGGGAAGGCATCCCCTCTTTCGTCTTCAATCCATCGGTAACATTACTTGGAGCTATATTTTTATTCACCACATGATATGTGTTTTGCTTGGAGCGTCTTGTATCTTAGGAGTATTTTCTTTTTGTTGTGTCACAATCATCCTTGCTGCACACCTTTAGAGAGAGACATGCACTCATCGTGATTTTGCTAGAATGCTCATTGTGCTTCACTTATATCTTTTGAGCTAGATAATTTTACTCTATGTGCTTCACTTAGATCTGTTAGAGCACGGCGGTGTGTGATTTGGTAGTTGGCTTATGCTATGAAAGTAGTCCCAAAGGTGATAGGTACCCAAAGAGGATACAAAAACCTCCATCTTCATGTGCATTGAGTAGAAAGAGAAGTTTTGATTCCTCTCAATTAGTTTTGAGGCGTGGATTTGGTAATATTAAGAGTTATGTTAGTAGGATGTTGTGAATCTAGAAATACTTGTGTTGAAGTTAGTGATTCCCGTAGCATGCACGTATGGTGAACCGCTATGTTAGGAAGTCGGAGCATAATTGATCTATTGATTGTCATCCTTTGTGTTGAGGTCGGGATCGCGTGATGGTTAACACCTACCAACCCTTCCCCTCGGAGTATGCGTTTAGCACTTTGTTTTGATTACTAATAAAAACTTTCGCAACAAGTATGTGAGTTCTTCATGACTAATGTGAGTCCATGGTATAGATGCGAATTCACGTTCCACCATTGCTAGCCTCTCTAGTGCCACACAATTCTTGCCGGTACACAAACCCACCAAATGCCTCCCTCAAAACAGCCACCATATCTACCTACTATGGCATTTTCATAGCCATTTCGAGATATATTGCCATACAACTCCCACCGTTCCGTCTCATGACTTGTGCCGTCACTCTCATATTGCCATTGCATGATAGTAAGATAGCTAGCGAGATGTTTCAACGTCATACGCCAAGCTAGATCGTTGCACATCCCGGTACACTGCCGGAGGCATTTCCTATAGAGTCATTTCTAAGCTTTGAGCTATGAGTAAATAAAAGTGTGATGATCATCATTATTAGAGCATTGTCCCATGTGAGGAAATAAAAAAAGACCAAAGAGCCCAAAAAAGAGAAAAGAGAAAAAAAGAGGCATTAAGAGCCCAAATAAAAAAAAGAGAAGAGAGAAAAATAGAGAAGGGACAATGCTACTATCTTTTTCCACACTTGTGCTTCATAATAGCACCATGTTCTTCATGATTGGGAGCCTCCCGTTTCATCACCACCATATGCTAGTGGGAATCTTCATTATATAACTTGGCTTGTATATTCCAATGATGGGCTTCCTCAAAATTTCCCTAGGTCTTCGTGAGCAAGCAAGTTGGATGAACACCCACTAGTTCTACTTTTGAGCTTTCACATACTTATAGCTCTAGTGCATCCTTTGTATGGCAATCCCTACTCATTCACATTGATATCTATTAATGGGCATCTCCATAGCCCTTTGATACGCCGAGTCAATGTGACCATCTCCTCCTTTTTGTCTCATAACCACCACCACACTCTATTCCACCTATAGTGATATATCCATGGCTCACGCTCATGTATTATGTGATAGTTATAACAAGTTTGAGAAAGTAAGAGTGCGAAAACAATTACTTGGCCAATACCGGGGTTGTGCATGATTTACATGAGTTGTGTGAGGATGATGGAGCATAGCCAGACTACATGATTTTGTAGGGATAACTTTCCTTGGCCTTGTTATTTTGAAAGTTCATGATTACCTTACTAGTTTGCTTGAAGTATTATTGTTTTCATGTCAATAGCAAACTATTGTTTTGAATCTCACGGATCTGAACACTCGTGTCACATGAAAGAAGTTGCAAAGGACAACTATGCTAGGTAGCATTCCACATCAAAAATCCATTCTTTATCACTTCCCTACTCGAGGACGAGCACGAGTTAAGCTTGGGGATGCTTGATACGTCTCCAACGTATCTATAATTTTTGATGGTTTCATGATATTATCTTGTCAAACTTTGGATGTTTTGCATGCCTTTTATATATTTCTTGGGACTAACTTATTAACTCAGTGCCAAGCACCAGTTCCTGTTTTTTCCATGTTTTTGACCCCTTTCAGAGGAGGATTTTAAACGGAGTCCAAACGGAACGAAACTGCCAAAAAGATTTTTCTCGAAACAGAAGAAGATCGGGAAGCCTGAGAATCAGGGCAGGGGGCCTGCAGGGACCCCACAAGCCCCCTAGCCGTGGCCAGGGGGCCCGCGCCTCCCAGGTTTGTGGGCTCCCTGGGCCACCTTTGCCCTAGGACTTTCGCCTATAAATTCCCTAAAATCCCACAAAAAATCAGGAGATCATCGAAAGTACTTTTCCGCCGCCGCAAGCTTTCTGTCTCCGCAAGATCCCATCTGGGGCACGTTCTGGTGCCGTGTCGGAGGGGGGATTCGGACACGGAGGGCTTCTTCGTCAACACCATGACCTCTCCGATGATGCGTGAGTAGTTCACCATAGACCTACGGGTCCACAACTAGTAGCTAGATGGCTTCTTCTCTCTCTTGGATCTTCAATACAAAGTTCTCCATGATATTCATGGAGATCTATCCGATGTAATCTTCTTTTGCGATGTGTTTGTCGAGATCCGATGGATTGTGGATTTATGATCAGATTATCTATGAATCTTATTTGAGTTTCTTCTGATCTCTCTTATGCATGATTTCATATCCTTGTAATTCTCTTCGAGTTGTGGGTTTTGTCTGGCCAACTAGATCTATGATTCTTGCAATGGGAGAAGTGCTTGGTTTTGGGTTCATACCGTGCGGTGACCTCACCAAGTGACAGAAGGGGTAGCGAGGCACGCATCGTGTCGTTGCCATCAAGGGTGAAAAGATGGGGTTTTCATCATTGGTTTGAGATTATCCCTCTACATCATGTCATCTTGCTTAAGGCGTTACTCTGTTCGTCATGAACTCAATACACTAGATGCATGCTGGATAGCGGTCGATGTTCGGAGTAATAGTAGTAGATGCACAAAGTATCGGTCTACTTGTCTCGGACGTGATGCCTATATGTATGATCATTGTCTTAGATATCGTCATGACTTTGCGCGGTTCTATCAACTGCTCGATAGTAATTTGTTCACCCACCATAATATTTTCTATTTTGAGAGAAGCCTCTAGTGAACACTATGGCCCCCTAGTCTACTCCACACCATATTTTCAGCCTTAATCTTTTACTTTGTTGCACTTTCTTCCTTCAGATCTCACTTTGCAATCAATCTTGAAGGGATTGACAACCGCTTTATAGCGTTGGGTGCAAGCTCTTTGGGTTTGTGCAGGTACTCTGGACTTGACGAGATTCTCCTACTGGATTGATACCTTGGTTCTCAAACTGAGGGAAATACTTACTGCTCCTGTGCTGCATCACCCTTTCCTCTTCAAAGGAAAAACCGACGCAAGCAAGTCTCCGTCAACGTGTCAATTTTTGGTGCTGTTGTTTGAGAAGTAGCAACGGTTATTCTGGTTTCTCGCAAATACCAATTGCACAATCTGATCAGGAGAAAACCACTTTCACCTGCCCTTTCGGTACCTTTGCTTATAGATGTATGCCTTTTGGCTTATGTAATGCACCTGCCACCTTTCAAAGATGTATTATGGCTATATTCTCTGGCTTTTGTGAAAAGATTGTTGAGGTTTTCATGGATGACTTCTCCGTTTATGGGTCTTCCTTTGATGATTGCCTCAGCAACCTTGATCGGGTCTTGCAGAGATGTAAAGATACCATTCTTGTCTTGAATTGGGAGAAGTGCCACTTTATGGTTAATGAAGGCATCGTCTTAGGACATAAAATTTCTGAAAGAGGTATTGAAGTAGATAAGGCTAAGGTTGATGCAATCGAGAAAATGCCATACCCCACAGATATCAAAGGTATAAGAAGTTTCCTTAGTCATGTTGGTTTCTATAGAAGGTTCATTAAATATTTCTCTAAGATTTCTAGGCCTCTTACCAATCTCTTGCAAAAGGATATTCCTTTTGTCTTTGACGATGATTGTGAGGAAGCCTTTGAAATACTTAAGAGGGCTTTGATAACCACACCTATTGTTCAACCACCTGATTGGAACTTGCTGTTTGAAATCATGTGTGATGCTAGCAATTATGTTGTTGGTGTTGTTCTAGGGCAAAGAGTTGATAAGAAGTTGAATGTTATTCACTATGCTAGTAAAACTCTAGACAGTGCCCAAAGAAACTATGCCACTACGAAAAAGGAATTTTTAGCAGTCGTGTTTGCATGTGAAAAGTTCAGGTTTACATAGTTGATTCCAAAGTCACTATTCACACTAATCACGCTGCTATTAAGTACCTCATGGAGAAGAAGGATGCTAAACCTAGACATATCAGATGGGTTCTCCTGCTACAAGAATTTGATTTGCACGTTGTCGACAGGAAGGGTGCTGATAACCGAGTAGCAGATAACTTGTCTAGGTTGGAGAAAGTTCTTGATGACCCACAACCTATTGATGATAGCTTTCCCGATGAGCAACTGAATGTCATCAATGCCTCACGTAGTGCACCGTGGTATGCTGATTATGCAAACTATATCGTTGCCAAATAAATACCACCTAGTTTCACATACCAGCAAAAGAAGAAATTCTTCTTTGACTTGAGACATTACTTTTGGGATGATCCTCACCTTTATAAGGAAGGAGTAGATGGTGTTATTAGACGTTGTGTACCTGAACATGAACAGGGACAGATCTTATAGAAGTGTCACTCCGAGGCCTACGGAGGACACCATGCGGGAGATAGAACTGCACACAAGGTATTGCAATCAGGATTCTATTGGCCCACTCTCTTCAAGGATGCCCGTAAGTTTATCTTGTCTTGTGACGAATGTCAAAGAGTAGGTAATATCGGTAAACATCAGGAAATGCCTATGAACTATTCACTTGTCATTGAACCCTTTGATGTCTGGGGCTTTGATTATATGGGACCTTTTCCAAAATCCAACGGGTATACTCACATCTTAGTTGCTGTTGATTATGTCACTAAATGGGTAGAAGCTATCCCCACTAGTAGTGCTGATCACAACACCTCTATCACGATGCTTAAAGAAGTTATTTTCCCTATATTTGGAGTCCCTAGATATCTAATGACCGACGGTGGTTCACATTTCATTCATGGTGCTTTCCGTAAAACGCTTGCTAAGTACAATGTCAACCATAGAATTGCATCTCCCTATCACCCTCAGTCCAGTGGTCAAGTAATAGAGAGATTAAACTAATTCTGCAAAAGACTGTCAACAGGTCTAGAAAGAATTGGTCTAAGAAGCTCGATGATGCACTGTGGGCTTATAGAACTGCCTATAAGAATCCCATGGGCATGTTTCCGTACAAAATGGTGTACGGTAAAGCATGCCATTTACCTCTTGAGCTGGAGCATAAATCTTATTGGGCAATCAAAGAGCTCAACTTTGATTTGAAACTTTCTGGTGAGAAGAGGTTATTTGACATTAGCTCGCTTGATGAGTGGAGAACTCAGGCATATGAAAATGCCAAGTTGTTCAAAGAGAAGGTTAAGAGGTGGCATGATAAGAGGATACAAAAGCGTGAGTTCAATGTAGGTGGTTATGTCTTGCTATATAATTCTCGTTTAAGATTTTTTGCAGGCAAGCTTCTCTCTAAATGGGAAGGTCCCTATATTGTTGAGGAAGTATATCGTTCCGGTGCTATCAAGATCAACAACACGAAAGGTAATTGTCCGAGAGTTGTAAATGGGCAGAGAATCAAGCATTATATCTCAGGTACTCCCATAAATGTTGAAAGCAATATCATCAATACCATAACTCCGGAAGAATACCTAAGGGATATTTATCAGCCTGTTTCAGACTCCGAAAACGAAGAGGTATGTGATTCGGTAAGAAAACAGACTCCAAAACTTTTCGAGTAGGAATTTTTCTCCGTTTTGGAATATTTGAAAAAATATAAAAATTGGAAGTAGTCCCGAAAGCGCGCGAGGAAGCGACAAGCCTGCCAGGCACGGGGCCACCCCCTGGCCGCGCCTGGGGGGCTTGTGGCCACCTCGTGTGCCTCCCGGACTCCGTTTTCATGCGGAGTACTCCTTCTGGTCTGGAAAAAATCAATATATATTCTCCCGAAAGGTTTGACCCTCGTATCACGCAGATTTCCTATGTTTTCATTTCGAGCCTGTTTCTGTTGCAGATCTAGATCGCTATGACGTCCCCAAAAGCTCCGAAGGACAAGATCTTTGAGAAGGTCATCAATCCCTACCTCACGGGAGTGCTGCAACACCCTCAATCTATCGAGATGCGTGAGGGGATGTTGCACATCTGTGATGTTGGCGGCCCAAGAAGACCGGAAGCGTGGAGACGAGGCTCGAAGCAATGGAGCAACAGGTCTTAAGTGCCAAGGGACGGTGGAGTGTGGACTCAACGCCAACCACATGATGATCACAGAGTTCACCAGCAAGCACATGATTGATGCCAATGACATTGGGAAGCACCTCTCCAGGCTCTACGACAGGAAAACCTGCAGAACCAAAACTGTGAGTATGAGTATAGATTTAAATCAATACGTTTGGCTGCAGATTTGAGGATTCCGGAGACTCATTCATCTTTCCATGATGGAGCACCTATGCCTTGGAAGACGGAGGATCAAACCCATGTTGCAACAACTCCACCACCATCACCTCCAAAGGAAGACAACTAAGCATGGGTATGGGCAATCCCCTTGGCTTTTGCAAAGCTTGGGGGAGTTGCCCCGGTATCGTATCACCATCACATCTTTTGCCTTTACCTTTGTTTTAGTTTGTTCCTTTTCAGTTTTCTTTTTCTCTAGTAGAATAAAAGTTTTAGTGTTTTAGTCTTGAGTTTTGCTTTGTGTCACCCCCGATGTATTCGAGCTGGTGAGCGATATAATAAATAGTGTCTTAGTTGAAGGGCTTTGCCTCTTGCCATGATCAAAAGAGTGATAAAAGAACAAAAGCATGAAAGATCATGTAATGATCTTATGGGAAGTGATGGCTTCACATATAAAAAGGATGTTGATTGAAACTTGTTGAGGGTAGACAAACATAGACCTTGGTCATTCTTTCAATTAATAGGAAGTGATAAAGAAGGAGAGGTTCACATCTAAATATATTGTCTTTGACACCATCTATGGTCGTGAATACTGACTAAACTATTGCATGCCTAGAAGTAGATGTTGGACAAGGAAAACAACATAATGAATTGTGTTTGCCTGGCTCCGAACAATGTTATATGATTAGAGATCCCTTAGCATGTGACGATTGCTTCCACCTCATATTAGCCAAAACTCCCGCACCATTGCTGATACGTCTCCAACGTATCTATAATTTTTGATGGTTTCATGCTATTATCTTGTCAAACTTTGGATGTTTTGTATGCCTTTTATATCTTCTTTGGGACTAACTTATTAACTCGGTGCCAAGTGCCAGTTCCTGTTTTTTCTGTGTTTTTGACCCTTTTCAGAGGAGGATTTTAAACGGAGTCCAAACGGAACGAAACTTCCAAAAAGATTTTTTCTGACAAGATGATCGGGAGACTTGAGAACCAAGGCACGGGGTCACCACGGACCCCACAAGCCCCCTAGCCACGGCCAGGGGGCCCGCGCCTCCCAGGCTTGTGGGCTCCCTGGGCCTCCTCTGCCCTAGGTCTTTCTCCTATATATTCCATAAAATCCCAGAAAAAATCAAGGGAGCCAGGAAAACACTTTTCCGCCGCCGCAAGCTTCTGTCTCCGGAAGATCCCATCTGGAGCACGTTCTGGTGCGCCACCGAAGGGGGATTTGGATAAGGAGGGCTTCTTTATCAACACCATGACCTCTCCGATGATGCATGAGTAGTCCACCATAGACCTACGGGTCCATAGCTAGTAGCTAGATGGCTTCTTCTCTCTCTTGGATCTTCAATACAAAGTTCTCCATGATCTTCATGGAGATATATCTGATGTAATCTTCTTTGCGGTGTGTTTGTCGAGATCCGATGAATTGTGGATTTATGATCAGATTATCTATGAATCTTATTTGAGCTTCTTCTGATCTCTTATATGCATGATTTCATATCCTTGTAATTCTCTTCGAGTTGTGGGTTTTGTTTGGCCAGCTTGATTTATGATTCTTGCAATGGGAGAAGTGCTTGGTTTTGGGTTCATACTTTGTGGTGACCTCACCCAGTGACGGAAGGGGTAGCGAGGCAAATATTGTGTTGTTGCCATCAAGGGTAAAAAGATGGGGTTTTCATCATTGGTTTGAGTTTATCCCTCTACATCATGTCATCTTGCTTAAGGCGTTACACTGTTCATCATGAACTCAATACACTAGATGCATGCTGGATAGCAGTCAATGTGTGGAGTAACAGTAGTAGATGCAGAAAGTATTGGTCTACTTGTCTCGAGCGTGATGCATATATGTATGACCATTGCCTTAGATATAGTCATGACTTTGCGCGGTTCTATCAATTGCTCGACAGTAATTTGTTCACCCACCGTAATATTTGCTATTTTGAGAGAAGCCTCTAGTGAACACTATGGCCCCCGGGTCTACTTCACATCATATTTTCAGCCCTACACTTTTACTTCGTTGCACTTTCTGCCTTCAGATGTCACTTTGCAATCAACCTTGAAGGGATTGACAACCCCTTTATAGCGTTGGGTGCAAGCTCTTTTGTGTTTGTGCAGGTACTCTGGACTTGACGCGATTCTCCTAATGGCTTGATACCTTGGTTCTCAAACTGAGGGAAATACTTACTGCTCATGTGCTGCATCGCCCTTTTCTCTTCAAGGGAAAAACCAATGCCAGCTCAAGAGACGACAGAAGGTTTCTGTCGCCGTTGCCGGGGAATTTCTAGCGCTGTTGCCGAGGAGGATCAAGTCAAGAACTCATCGAAGTAAGTGTCGCAAACTCATCTCTTGCATTTACTTTTTTTCCTCTCGTTTTTCTCTCCCCCACTTCTGAAAATCAAAAATTTAGAAAAATATTTTCCTAATTCGTTCGCCCTTTTCTCTCGCTTGCCTTTCCTTTGCTTGTGTGCTATGTGCCTTCAATATGCTTGCATCTTCGCTTGCCGAAAATCTAGTGTTATGGATCCTCACCCACTTGCTAATCTCTTTAAGAGATCCACTTATGTGGAACCAATTGCTAGTGAGTTAAGTGCACTTGACTTTCTCTATGGAGTTTTGCTTGAGATGCGTGAATCTGAAAATCGTGATGAAGAAATTTATGAAGTGATTCATGAGAGCTCCTTGAATGAAAAGCATGATTGCAATGATTTCATTATAAATTCTATTAATGACAATCATGCTAAAAATATGCAAAACCCTAAGCTTGGGGATGCTAGTTTTGCTATGTCCACTACTTGTTGCAATGATATTTGCAATAATATTGAAAGTGGGTTTGGAGAAGTCATGAGTTTAGTTGATGATAATCCCACTATTTTTGAAGAGCGTCAACTTTGGATGCATGTGGATCATGAAAAGAATATCCTTTGTGATAGCTATTTTGTTGAATTTGATTATGATCCCACATGTAATTGCTATGAGAGAGGAAAATATTGTGGTAGAAACTTTCATGTTACCAAATTACCTCTTGTTATGTGGAGATTGCTATTGTCTCTTTCTTCTTCCTTGCATATGGCAACTATTGGTTGTCTTGCCAAAACAAATTCCTATAAAATGCCTATGCATAGGAAGTATGTTAGACTTAGATGTGATTTTCACATGCTTTATGATGCTCTCGTTGTGCTTCAATTCTTGTCTTTTGTGTGAGCATCATTGAATTATCATTGCCTAGCTAAGGGCGTTAAACAATAGCGCTTGTTGGGAGGCAACCCAATGAATTTATCTTTTTCTTTCTCTTTTGTTGCGTCCACACTATCATAATTCTATTATGATTGTGTCCTTTGTGTTTACTTTTGTGTTTGAGCCAAGCAAAACCTTTATGACTAGTCTTGGTGATGGTTGTTTGATCCTGCTGGAAAAAGACATAAACTTTTCGCTCACGAGATTATTTTTTATTTTTTATTCAGAGAGAGATTTTGAGTTGATTCGTTTTTCTGCTGGTTGATATGACTTCTTCCCAGGAAGTCGTAATTTTTCAGAATTTTTTAGGTACCAGAAGTATACGAAGTATACAGATTGCTACATACTAGTCTGTTTTTGACAGATTCTGTTTTTGTTGAGTTGGTTGCTTGTTTTCATGAAACTATGGATAGTATCGGGGGGTACTAGCCATGGAAAAGTCAGAATACAGTAATCTAACACCAATATGAAGAGAATTCAAGTTTGCTAGAGTACCTAAAGAGGTGTTAGTTTGTTTTCTTGTGCTAATGATATCACGAGTTTCTGTTTAAGTTTTGTGTTGTGAAGTTTTCAAGTTTTGGGTGATGTCCTTATGGACAAAGGGATAAAGAGTGGAAAGAGCTCAAGCTTGGGGATTCCCAATGCATCCCAAGACAAATTCAAGGACACCAAAAAGCCTAAGCTTGGGGATGCCCCGGGCAGGCATCCCCTCTTTCGTCTTCAATCCATCGGTAACATTACTTGGAGCTATATTTTTATTCACCACCTGATATGTGTTTTTATTGGAGCGTCTTGTCTCATAGGAATCTTTTATTTTTGTTGTGTCACAATAATCCTTGCTGCACACCTTTTGAGAGAGACATGCACTCATCGTGATTTTGCTAGAATGCTCATCGTGCTTCACTTATATCTTTTGAGCTAGATAATTTTGCTCTATGTGCTTCACTTAGATCTTTTAGAGCACGGCGGTGCGTGACTTGGTAGTTGGCTTGTGCTATGAAAGTAGTCCCAAAGGTGATAGGTACCCAAAGAGGATACAAAAACCTCCATCTTCTTGTGCATTGAGTAGAAAGAGAAGTTTTGATTCCTCTCAATTAGTTTTGATACGTGGATTTGGTAATATTAAGAGCTATGTTAGTAGGGTGTTGTGAATCTAGAAATACTTGTGTTGAAGTTTGTGATTCCCGTAGCATGCACGTATGGTGAACCACTATGTTAGGAAGTCGGAGCATAATTGATCTATTGATTGTCATCATTTGTGTTGAGGTCGGGATCGCGCGATGGTTAACACCTACCAACCCTTCCCCTAGGAGTATGCGTTTAGCACTTTGCTTCGATTACTAATAAAAACTTTCGCAACAAGTATGTGAGTTCTTCATGACTAATGTGAGTCCATGGTATAGATGCACTTTCACCTTCCACCTTTGCAAGCCTTTCTAGTGTCGCGCAACTTTCGCCGGTGCACAAACCCACCATATGCCTTCCTCAAAACAGCCACCATACCTACCTACTATGGCATTTTCATAGCCATTCCGAGATATATTGCCATGCAACTCCCACCGTTCCGTCTCATGACTTGTGTTGTCACTCTCATATTGCCATTGCATGATCGTAATATATCTAGCAAGATGTTTCAATGTCATATGCCAAGCTAAATCGTTGCACATCCCGGTACACTGCCGGAGGCATTTCCTATAGTCATCATCGTTCTGAGCTTTGAGCTGTGAGTAAATAAAAGTGTGATGATCATCATTATTAGAGCATTATCCCATGCGAGGAAATAAAAAAAAGAGGCCAAAGTTGCCCACATAAAACAAAAAAAAGAGCCCAAAGAGCCCAAATAAAAAAAGATAAAGAGAGAAGGGACAATGTTACTATCTTTTTCCACACTTATGCTTCATAATAGCACCATGTTCTTCATGATTGAGAGCCTCTCGTTTCATCACCACCATATGCTAGTGGGAATCTTTATTATATAACTTGGCTTGTATATTCCAATGATGGGCTTCCTCAAATTGCCTTAGGTCTTCGTGAGCAAGCAAGTTGGATGCACACCCACTAGTTCTCCTTTTGAGCTTTCACATACTTATAGATCTAGTGCATCCTTTGTATGGCAATCCCTACTCATTCACATTGATATCTATTAATGGGCATCTCCATAACCCTTTGATACGCCGAGTCAATGTGACCATCTCCTCCTTTTTTGTCTCACAACCACCACCACACTCTATTCCACCGATAGTGCTATATCCATGGCTCACGCTCATGTATTGCGTGATAGTTGAAAAAGGTTTGAGAAAGTAAGAGTGCGAAAACATTTACTTGGCCAATACCGGGGTTGTGCATGATTTAAATTAGTTGTGTGGGGATGATAGAGCATAGCCAGACTATATGATTTTGTAGGGATAACTTTCTTTGGCCTTGTTATTTTGAAAGTTCATGATTACCTTGCTAGTTTGCTTGAAGTATTATTGTTTTCATGTCAATAGAAAACTATTGTTTTGAATCTTACTGATCTGAACATTCATGTCACATGAAAGAAGTTACAAAGGAAAACTATGCTAGGTAGCATTCCACATCAAAAATTCAGTCTTTATCACTTCCCTACTTGAGGACGAGCAGGAGTTAAGCTTGGGGATGCTTGATACGTCTCCAACATATCTATAATTTTTTATGGTTTCAAGCTATTATCTTGTCAAACTTTGGATGTTTTGTATGCCTTTTATATCTTTTTTGGGACTAACTTATTAACTCAGTGCCAAGTGCCAGTTCCTGTTTTTCCGTGTTTTTCACCCTTTTCGGAGGAGGATTTTAAACGGAGTCCAAACGGAACGAAACTTCCAAAAAGATTTTTTCCAAAACAGAAAACAATCGGGAGACTTGACAACCAAGGCAGGGGGTCACCATGGACCCCACAAGCCCCCTAGCCGCATCCATGGGGGTCGTGCCTCCCAGGCTTGTGGGCTCCCTGGGCCTCCTCTACCCTAGGTCTTTAGCCTATATATTCCCTAAAATCCCAGAAAAAATCAGGGGACCCACGAAAACACTATTCCGCCGCCGCAAGCTTCTGTCTCCGCAAGATCTCATCTGGGGCACGTTCGGGTGCCCTGCTGGAGGGGGGATTCGGATACAGAGGGCTTCTTTATCAACACCATGACCTCTCCGATGATGCGTGAGTCGTTCACCATAGACCTACGGGTCCATAGCTAGTAGCTAGATGGCTTCTTCTCTCTCTTGGATCTTCAATACAAAGTTCTCCATGATCTTCATGGAGATATATCCGATGTAATCTTCTTTGCGGTGTGTTTGTCGAGATCCGATGAATTGCGGATTTATGATCAGATTATCTATGAATCTTATTTGAGTTTCTTCTGATCTCTTATATGCATGATTTCATATCCTTGTAATTATCTTCGAGTTGTGGGTTTTGTTTGGCCAACTTGATCTATGATTCTTGCAATGGGAGAAGTGCTTGGTTTTGGGTTCATGCCGTGCGGTGACCTCACCCAGTGATAGAAGGGGTAGGCACGCATCATGTTGTTGCCATCAAGGGTAAAAAGATGGGGTTTTCATCATTGGTTTGAGTTTATCCGTCTACATCATGTCATCTTGCTTAAGGCGTTACTCTGTTCGTCATGAACTCAATACACTAGATGCATGCTGGATAGCGGTCGATGTGTGGAGTAATAGTAATAGATGCGGAAAGTATCGGTCTACTTGTCTCGGACGTAATGCATATATGTATGATCATTGCCTTAGATATCGTCATGACTTTGCGCGGTTCTATCAATTGCTCGACAGTAATTTGTTCACCCACCGTAATATTTGCTATTTTGAGAGAAGCCTCTAGTGAACACTATGGCCCCCGGGTCTACTTCACATCATATTTTCAGCCCTACACTTTTACTTCGTTGCACTTTCTGCCTTCAGTTCTCACTTTGCAATCAATCTTGAAGGGATTGACAACCCCTTTATAGTGTTGGGTGCAAGATCTTTTGTGTTTGTGCAGGTACTCTGGACTTGACACGATTCTCCTATTGGATTGATACCTTGGTTCTCAAACTGAGGGAAATACTTACTTCTCCTGTGCTGCATCGCCCTTTCCTCTTCAAGGGAAAAACCAACGCAAGCTCAAGAGACGACAGAAGGTTTCTGTTGCCGTAGCACTTGCCGGGGCCTTAAGTCTTCATCTCAGCAAGGGAGCTTGCCGGGGTCTTCAGTAGTCATCCTGGGAAGGGAGCTTGCCGGGGTATTGTACTTGGTGAATTCATCACGCCCACCAAATGGGTGCGGCCTTGGTCATCTTCCCGGCAAGGCAGGCTTGCCAAGGCCTTGATAATCTTGGGGGTTGCATCTTGACTGGGTCCTGCCATGCCCGGCCGGCAGGGGCTCTTCGCGCCCGTGCACAAGTCTGTGGCACTAGGGACCCCAGTCTTTAGTGCACCGGCAATCATTATTCTCTTTGCCATCCTAAGTGCCAACATATCTTGCTTGCGCTCATCCATTGCATGAGTGCTCAAAGTCGAAAGGGAGAGGATCATTTTGACTTGTGCCTGACTAGTGGTCTGGGGATGAGTCAAAATAAGATTCCGATGGAGACCAAGTGTGAAGTTTTAGTAGATTGAGTTCTCAGTTAAACTATATAATATGTTTACGCTCTAAACCCATCTCCCACTTCTTGCACGCAAACACCATTTGGAGACATTCGAGTCACTAACAGCGAGAGCTCTTGCACCTTTATGTTCTTACTTTTCTATTTTCAATACTAAATATAGACTCTTGCTTGTCATTGTCTTGACTTGAATTGCATATCTTACTTGCTTTACTTTGAAGTTCTTATATGTGTGTTAGCATGTCACAACACAAATTATTTGTGCTATCATTTACCTACTCGAGGACGAGCAGGAATTAAGCTTGGGGATGTTGATACGTCTCAAACGTATCTATAATTTTTGTTTGTTCCATGCTCTTTTGGGTGACATTGTTATATATTTTGCTACACTTTCATACCTTTTTACACATATTTGGACTAACCTACTAAATCAGTGCACCCAATGCCGGTTTCTGTTTGCTGATGTCTTTTAATTGCAGGGACTTTACCCCAATTTTCAGAGCCCCAAAAAATCCTGAGAAAAATATATAAAAATCAGCGTGACGGAAGCTTCACGAAACACCAAGATGGGCCACAGGGGAGCCAAGCCTTACCCACGCAGCCACCTGGCGTGGTCCCCCTCCTGGCCGCGCCACCAGGTCGCTTGGGCGGCTGGTCCACTCCCTGACGCCCTCCTTTGGCCTATATTTACCCCTCGGATGGAAAACCCTTAATATACATCCAGAATCACGAATTTCTCCACCGTTCCGCCGCCGCAGCGCTTCCGAGATCAGGAGCGCCAGAAGACCTCTTCTCGGCACCCTGCCAGAGGGCGGATTGACCTCCAGGAGCTTCTCCACCACCATGGACACTTCCCGGACGTGCCGTGAGTAGTACTCCTTGGACCATGAGTCCATGACCAGTAGCTATGTGATGTCTTCTCTCCAATCTTGTGCTTCAATGCTTAGCCTTGTGAGCTGCCCTACATGATCAAGGCATCTATGTAATTTACCTGTTGTTGCTGGGATCCGATGGATTATGAGATTATGTTCACATTGTGATGAGTTATACATTTGGTTCTCCTTTTATATTATGTTCTTGAGTAATTCATGCATGTTCTCTGTTGCTTTTTATTTCTTTGGCCAAGTAGTAGATTGTAAATCCAAGAGGGACCGTTATGCATGATTGCGGGTTCATGTCCCCTAATGTCTAGCTTGAGTGACAGAAACATGAGACTAGGGGATGTGTTGTTGCCACGAGGGAGAAAACAACGGTGCTTGTGACCATGGTTGCAAGGATTGTTTACCTTATGCAAAGTTTGTTAATGCAGTTGTCTGTTGCTTTGAGTTTACACTTTGGGTGGGGCTCGCAACTTAATACCAGCGAGATGTTCTGGATAGGTATCTCAAGGTGGATGATTAGAGAGTAGATGCTGATGGATAAACGGTCTACTTGTCTTGGCGTACTACCCATTACTTTTGAACCTCTTACTTTCTTGTAGCATGATTAGCATTGCGGTGCGTTTATAATTCTGACAATTGCCCAGCTGTAATTTGTTTACCCAGCATAGTTGTTTATCGCCTTTTGGGAGAGAGACATCACTAGTGAACATCATGTGACTCTGATCCATATTACCACCATTGTTTACACCTCCACCATTTATTGTTTTTATTTAATTTTTCGTTGCAATCAATATCGCTATTCCCGCTTGTGTTTGATCCTTTGCAAACGACAAGGCCGAATAGATTGACAACCTCTCTGAACTCGTTGGGAGCAAAGTTATTTGTTGTGTGTGCAGGTCCACGTCTTGTGCTAGCGCCAGAGCAACGGACACCTACTTGTTGATCCTTGAATTCCTCCTGGTTCGATAAACCTTACAGTCCCCTTGAAAGGGAAATCTGCTGCTGATTACATCTCAACCTTCCACTTGGGGTAACCAAGGAGGGGTGAGAAGTATATCCATCAACTCGTCATCAATCTCTCGCCCCACCGTCTCTCATCCCGGTATAGTCATGTACGCATTGGTTCCTAGGCCCCTTCACCGCTGGCTGCGCTGCTCCTCGCCACGGCCATGAGCTAGCTTAGGTAACTAGAACCTACCAGCAGCGAGCCCAATCACCCACATGAGTTAGCTCCGCTCTATTTCTAGGGCACGTAGGGGACTAATCCGGCAGTCATTTTTTTGGCATGGTAGCCGGCGACGCATGTTGCAGCAACAGCTAGCTGGATGGGTCGGTGACGCATGCACTAGAGAGCTCAGTTCTATGCAGGCTCGACCGCATCATTTTTTTTTGTTGTCCCGGTCTGAGGCATGGCGCGCCAGTCGGACGCCATCGATGTAGGCTGGTTTGCCTTACTATCATTCCTCTTGCCGGCCAGCTCTGCTCCTCTATTCAGCACAATTCTCTTCTCCTCGAATCTCTACCCGTTGTCGGGATGCTTGACAGCGTCATGTGGTACTGCATCCCCGTTTATGAACTTCTGCAGTTAGCCATTGCTTTGTGGCTCTTCCCATTTTGCCCCTTTTCTCCCAAAAATGCCCTTCAGGGTCTATATAATACACGTGACATCAGTGTATTGCATCGGATCTGAATCATCGAATTCGCTCCGACGGATGGTCCATATCGAAAGGATGCATTGTAAAATGCCTCATGATGTTCACTAGTGATGTCTCTCTCCCAAAAGACGATAAACAACTATGTTGGGTAAACAAATTATAGCTGGGCAATTGACAAAATTATAAATGCACCGCAGTGCTAATCATGCTACAAGAAAGTTAGAGGCTCAAAAGTAATGGGCAGTACGCCAAGACAAGTAGACCGTTTATCCATCAACATCTACTCTCTAATCATCCACCTTGAGATATCTATCCAAAACATCTCGTTGGTATTAAGTTGCGAGCCCCATCCAAAGTGTAAACTCAAAGCAACGGACAACTGCATTAATGAACTTTGTGTAAGGTAAACAATCCTTGCAACCATGGTCACAAGCACCGTTGTTTTCTCCCTGGTGGCAACAACACATCCCCTAGTATCGTGTTTCTGTCACTCAAGCTAGACACCACGGGGCATGAACCCACAATCATGCATAACGCTCCCTCTTGGAGTTACAATCTACTACTCGGCCAAAGCAATAAAAAGCAACAGATAACATGCATGAATTACTCAAGATCATAATATAAAAGGAGAACCAAATATATAACTCATCACAATCTGAACATAATCTCATAATCCATCGGATCCCAGCAAACTCAGCATAGCAACAACAGGTAAATTACATAGATGCCTTGATCATGTAGGGCACCTCAATAGGGCTAAGCATTGAAGCACAAGATTGGAGAGAATACATCACATAGCTACTAGTCATGGACTCATGGTCCAAGGAGGACTACTCACGGCATGTCCGGGAAGCGTCCATGGTGGTGGAGAAGCTCCCGGAGGTCAATCCTCCCTCTGGCAGGGTGCCGGGAAGAGGTCTTATGGCGCTCCTGATCTCGGAAGTGCTCCGGCAGCGAAACGGTAGAGAAATTCGCGATTCTGGATCTGTCTTGGGGTTTTCCATCCGAGGGGTAAATATAGGCCAAAGGAGGGCGCCAGGGGGTGGACCCTCCACCCAGGCGGCCTCGTGGCGCGGCTAGGAGTTGGGCCGAGCAGGGTGGGTGCCTGGGCAGGGCCTGGCTCCCCTCTTGCCCACCTTTGGTGCTTCGGGAAGCTTCCGTCACGCTGATTTTTCTAATTTTTTCTCGATATTTTTGGGGCTCTTAAAATTGGGGTATAGTGTTGGGGAACGTTGCATGGGAAACACAAATTTTCCTACGCACACGAAGACCTATCATGGTGATGTCCATCTACGAGTGGAGATTTGGATCTACGTACCATTGTAGATCGCACAACAGGAAGCGTTAAGAAACGCGGTTGATGTAGTGGAACGTCTTCACATCCCTCGAACCGTCCCACGAACCGTCCCACGATCCGTCCCACGATCTATTCCGATCTAGTGCCGAACGGACGGCACCTCTGTGTTCAGCACACGTACAGCTCGACGATGATCTCGGCCTTCTTGATTAGCAAGCAAGACGGAGAAGTAGATGAGTCCTCTGGCAGCGTGACGACGCTTCGGTGGTGGTGATTATCTACTCCTGCAGGGCTCCGCCCGAGCTCCGCAGAAATCCGATCTAGAGGTGAAACAGTGTGGTTTAGGATAGAGTTGCACGTGGCAAAGTTGTGTCTCAAAAAGCCCTAAACCTCCACTATATATAGGAGGGAGGGGGAGGGGCTATCCTTGAGGGACAAGTCCCTAAAGGGTGCGCTGGCGCTAGGAGGAGGAGGACTCCTCCTCCAATTCAGTTTGGGAAGGAGGAGGAGTCCTCTTCCTTCCCACCTCCCTCTTTCCTTTTTCTTTTCTTTTCTTTTGGTATTTTCTTTATATGGCGCCATGGGCTCCTTGGGCTGACTCCACCAGCCCACTAAGGACTTTTGGAACCACCCTAGGGCCTTGGGATCACTCCCGGGTGGGTGGGCCCCTCTCGGTGAACTCCCGGAACCCATTCGTCACTCCCGGTACACTGCCAGAATTGCCCAAAACTTTCCGGTAACCAAATGAAACCATCCTATATATAAATCTTCATTTCCGGACCATTCCGGAAACCCTCGTGACGTCTGTGATCTCATACAGGACTCCGAACAACATTCAATAACCACACATATAACACAACTATACTAAAACATCATCAAACCTTAAGTGTGCAGACCCTGCGGGTTCGAGAACTATGTAGACATGCCCCGAGGCACTCCTCGGTCAATATCCAATAGCGGGACCTGGATGCCCATATTGGATCCTACATATTCTCCGAAGATCTTATCGGTTGAACCTTAGTGTCAAGGATTCATATAATCATGTATGGCATTCCCTTTGTCCTTCGGTATGTTACTTGCCCGAGATTCGATCGTCGGTATCCGCATACTGATACGTCCATTTTGCATCATGCTTTCATGTTGATATTTATCGCTTCTTGGGCTGCTATTTCACTTCATGGTACAATACTTATGCCTTTCTCTCTTATTTTGCAAGGTTTACATGAAGAGGGAGAATGACGGCAGCTGGAATTCTGGCTTGAAAAAGGAGCAAGTTTGAGATGCCTATTCAGCACAACTCCAAAAGCCGTGAAAATCAACGTGGATTTTTTTGGGGATTTATAAAAAATACTGGGACGAAGAAGTGCCGGAGGGGCGCAAGCAGGGGGCACAAGCCTGCTAGGCGCGGCCACCCCCCTGGCCGCGCCTAGGGGGCTTGTGGGCTCCCAGCTGGCCCTCTGGTTCCCCCCTTTTGCTACAAGAAGGGTTTCGGTTTGGAAAAAATCAAGAGGAGGCTTTTCGGAGTATTCGCCGCCGCCACGAGGCGGAACTTGAGCAGAACCAATCTAGAGCTCTGGCAAGACGATCTTGCCGGGGAAACTTCCCTCCCGGAGGGGGAAATCGTCGCCATCGTCATCACCAACACTCCTCTCATCGGAGGGGACTCGTCACCATCAACAACTTCATCAGCACCATCTCCTCTCCAAACCCTAGTTCATCTCTTGTAATCAATCTCTATCTCGCGACTCCGATTGGTACTTGTAAGGTTGCTAGTAGTGTTAATTACTCTTTGTAGTTGATGCTAGTTGGATTACTTGGTGGAAGAATTTATGTTCAGATCCTTGATGCTACTCATTACCTCTCTGGTCATGAATATGATTATGCTTTGTGAGTAGTTACTTTTGTTCCTGAGGACATGGGATAAGTCATGCTATAAGTAGTCATGTGAGTTTGGTATTCGTTCCATATTTTGATGTGTTGTATGTTATTTTTCCTCTAGTGGTGTTATGTGAACGTCGACTACATAACACTTCACCATTATTTGGGCCTAGAGGAAGGCATTGGGAAGTAGTAAGTAGATGATGGGTTGCTAGAGTGACAGAAGCTTAAACCATAGTTTATGCGTTGCTTCGTAAGGGGCTGATTTGGATCCACTAGTTTAATGCTATGGTTAGACTTTGTCTTAATTCTTCTTTCGTAGTTGCGGATGCTTGCGAGAGGGGTTAATCATAAGTGGGATGCATGTCCAAGTAAGGGCAGTACCCAAGCGTCGGTCCACCCACATATCAAACTATCAAAGTAATGAACGCGAATCATATGAACATGATGAAAACTAGCTTGACAGGAATTCCCATGTGTCCTCGGGAGCGCTTTACCTCCTATAAGACTTTGTCCAGGCTTGTCCCTTGCTACAAAAGGGATTGGGCCACTTTGTTGCACCGTTGCTACTCTTGTTACTTGTTGCTTGCTACGAATCATCTCACCACACAACTACTTGTTACCGATAATTTTAGTGCTTGCAGATATTACCTTGCTGAAAACCACTTGTTAGATCCTTCTGCTCCTCGTTGGGTTCGACACTCTTACTTATCGAAAGGACTATGATAGATCCCCTATACTTGTGGGTCATCAAGACTCTTTTCTGGCGCCGTTGTCGGGGGGTGAAGCGCCTTTGGTAAGTGGAACTTGGTAAGGAAACATCTATATAGTGTGCTGAAATTTATTGTCACTTGTCACTATGGAAACTAATCCTTTGAGGGCTCATTCGGGGTATCTTCACCTCGATCGGAAGCACAAAGAGTTGCTACTCAACCTGCTGCACCTACTGAAAATATTTGCTTTAAATTTCCTTCGGGTATGCTTGAGAAACTGCTGGCTAATCCTTTTACACGAGATGGAGCATCACATCCAGACTTGCATCTAATCTATGTAGATGAAGTTTGTGGTTTATTTGAGCTTGCAGGTTTGCCCGAGGATGAGGTCAATAAGAAGGTCTTTCCCTTATCTTTGAGGGATAAGGCGTTGACATGGTATAGGCTATGTGATGATACTGGATCATGGAACTACAATCGGTTGAAATTGGAATTTCATCAGAAGTTTTATCCTATGTATTTAGTACATCGTGATAGGAATTATATTTATAATTTTTGGCCTCGTGACAGAGAAAGCATCGCCCAAGCTTGGGGGAGGCTTAAATCAATGTTATAATCATGCCCCAACCATGAGCTCTCGAGAGAAATTATCATTCAGAACTTCTATGCTCGGCTTTCTCATGATGATCGCACCATGCTTGACACTTCTTGTACTGGTTCTTTTAGGAAGAGTGATATTGACTTCAAATGGAATTTATTGGAAAGAATTAAACGCAACTCTGAAGATTGGGAGCTTGATGAAGGTAAGGATTAAGGTATGAATTTCAAGTTTGATTGCGTTAAATCCTTTGTTGAAACAAATACTTTTTGTGACTTTAGCGCTAAGTATGGACTTGACTCTGAGATAGTAGCTTCATTGTGTGAATCATTTGTTGCTCATATTGATCTCCCCAAAGAGAAGTGGTTTAAATATCATCCTCCCTTAGAAGTCAATGTAGTTAAACCCAATCCAGTTGAAGAGAGAGTCATTGCCTATAATGAACCTATTGCTCCCAGTGCTTACTTTGAGAAACCACCTTTCCCTGTTAGGATAAAGGATCATTCTATAGCTTCAACTGTGATACGTAGACGCTACATTAGAACACCTACACCCCCTGAGCAAATTAGAGTTGAACCTAGCATTGCTATTATCAAAGATCTCCTCTCCGACGATGTTAATGGCCATAACATTCACTTCTGTGAAGATGCTGCTAGAATTGCTAAACCACACACTAGAGACAAACATAGGCATGTTGTTGGCACGCCTGTTGTTTCTGTTAAGATAGGAGATCATTGTTATCATGGTTTATGTGATGTGGGTGCTAGTGTTAGTGCAATACCTCAATCCTTATATGATGAAATCAAAGACGAGATTGCACCTGTTGAGATAGAACCCATTGATGTCACTATTCAGCTTGCCAATAGAGATACTATCTGCCCTGTCGGAATTGTTAGGGATGTTGAAGTCTTGTGTGGTAAAACGAAGTATCCTCCTGATTTCCTCGTTCTTGCTACCACCCAAGATAGCTTTTGTCCCATCATATTTGGCAGACCCTTCCTCAATACCGTCAATGCTCATATTGACTGTGAGAAGCAAACTGTCACTGTTGGTTTTGAAGGTGTGTCACATGAGTTCAATTTCTCCAAGTTTGGTAGACAACCTCATGAAAAAGAGTTGCCTAGTAAGGATGAAATTATTGCCCTAGCTTCTATTGACGTGCCTCCTACTGATCCCTTAGAGCAATACTTGCTTGAGCATGAAAATGATATGCATATGGATGAAAGGGATGAGATAGATAGAGTTGTCTTAGAACAATATCCTATCCTTAAGAATAATTTGCATGTTGAACTGCTTGGAGATCCACCCCCACAAAAGGGTGATCCTGTGTTCGAGCTTAAACAGTTGCCTGATACTCTTAAGTATGCTTATCTCGACGAAAAAGAGATATATCATGTCATAATTAGTGCTAGCCTCTCAGAGCATGAAGAAAAGAAGTTACGAAAAACTCTGAGAAAGAACCGTGTTGCGATTGGATATACTCTTGATGATCTTAAGGGCATTAGGCTCACTCTATGCCAGCACAAGATTAAAACTGATCCTGATTCCAAGCGAGTTGCTAATCATCAAAGGAGATTAAATCCTAAGATGAAAGAGGTAGTAAGAAAAGAAATACTAAAGCTCCTGGAAGCAGGTATTATCTATCATGTTGCTCATAGTGATTGGGTGAGTCCCGTGCATTGCATCCCTAAGAAGGGAGGTATTACCGTTGTTAGGCTAGGAGGCAACCAGTGAGGGACGAGTGCAGCGGCTCGAGGATGGTGGTCCTCCTCTGCTTCGTCAACCTCCAAGGATGCCTTCTTCCCCGACTACCTCATCACCAGCCTAGATCCCCAACTCTGTACAGCTGCTGCCAGCCAAGGTCCGTCCCGGTACGATTCTCATCTTCCCTCTTACGATTCTCCCCATCCATCTGTCGTGCCTCTAAGAGTTGGATGGATTTGCGATTTGTTTGTTTTGCAAGCAGCAGGCGCACGGCATCAATGAGGATGGCAACCTCCTCCGAGGATGACGAGAACCTCGGCGGGCATGGGAAAGCTCATGCAACATTGTCCGCGAAGCTCCCTGCAGGTAGCACTTCCCTCTCCCTAAGCCCACTTACTAATATCATTTTGCCTTAAAGTTGCTGCTGATAATGCCAATGAAAAAAAAAATATCTTTATGTAATACAGAACTCATGACAGTGAGAATTCGCTCTCTTTTTTGCTCGCAAGTGCTAAAAAATGTTGATAACTACCTTGTGTGTGCACAATGTAAATGTTGCAAATCTGGCCAATGTGGCTATTAGGATGAAGGAGCTATGGTACCCATCACAATGTATCTTTTTTCAGCACACCACTGTTCAGAGTTGAGATGAAATGCATAATTATAGGATGTAATTAGATTTTTTTGCACAACTTCACTACTATGTGTTGTTGTATCATATTGAGTCACTTGTAGCAGCAGTTCATGACCAGCAGAACGTGTATAGCTGCAGTTAGTCAGTCCTTGTACTACTACTTGTATACTGTAATAACTACACACATGAATGTATGAAATATGTATGAATTAAGCTTTCCAGTTTTCAGTTCCTCTCAGTTTAACTAACAAAATCGTCCTAATTTGCTTCACTTTAGTTACCCGCTGATGCAGATTCCCTTTTAATTTGCACGGACTTTATTCATGTTTCGCCCTGAGCTCTAGGATGAAGAAGTTGGAAAAAGAAATGCATGCTGGATCTAGGGAGGTGCAAGACTTTGTTGTAATGTCGTTTTTTCTTGGAATTTTGTTGTACTGGTGATTTTGCTGAGAATTTGGTGTATATTTGCTTGCCACTATGTTGACTTTAAATTTATTTTTGGATTGGAAAATATATTGGCATTGAATCTGGACTAAATGTATATCTATGATGTAAATATTATTTGACATGAAGAGGCACAACCCAAATCAAGAAGTGGATGAAATGTCTGCTGGATCAAAACTGATTGGGCTTTGAAAAGGCCATGGACCAAAATATATTAGTGGGAACAAAGGCTGGAAATTAAAAAGAAATTAAACTATAAAATGATTGAGTCCCAAAAAGGAAATAACATGTAAAAGCCATGACCAAAAAAAATAAAAGGATGAATTATTGGGCCAGGCCCATGTAGCTAACCAAAATTAATACAAAAGTATGTAAAAAGACCGAATTATTGGGCTCGACCCATGTAAAACACCGAATTGGACTGGGCTGAATCTTATCAACGACCAATCTAATTGGTCGTAATTTTGCCACGTGATATTGCCACGTTGGATTCGACGTGGCCTGGGCAAACAACCAATGACCAAAATGATTGGTCGTAGAACCAATGACCTTTTGTTTGGTCGTAAAATTCTACGACGATTCGAGCAGAACGGTCGTTATAGTTCATTAGAGACCCTCAGCTTTTGACCGTCTGTTTTTGGTCGTAAAAAGGTCGTAAATGGAAATCAACGACCATTCGGTTACCAATATTGAAGGTCGGAAGTTAGCATATTTCTTGTAGTGTATGCTAAATTATATATATATATATATTTCTTGTGTGTTTAGTAGCTAGGCAAGATGAGTGATCGTGCGTGGATGTACACCGGTCACACTACTCAGAAATAAATGAGCAAAGAACGGTTTACAAAAACAGAGGAGTTTGTGAAAGCCGCATTTGCAAATGGCCATACAACAAACTAGTGCCCCTGTCCAGGGTGCGAAAACTATAAAAAGTGGATAGAGGATGTAATGGTTAAATACCTGTAGAGCATGGGTTTTATGTTTGATTATACGGTGTGGACATTTCATGGTGAGTCTGTCCAGCGCACCAGAGCTGTGGTGGTTCGTCGTCGCACCGACGAGCATGGTACCTGGATCGAAGACATGGTGCAAGGCTTTGATGATGCTCGGGATTCGGGCGATAAGATGGAGGAATCTGTAAAGGCCATCTATGAAATGTTGGAGTCTTCAAAAAATCCTCTCCACGAGCACACTAAGCTTTGTCACATGGATGCCATTGCACAAGTAATGGATCTAAAGGCTCAACTCAACTTGGGAAGAGAATGCTACGACGCGATGATGACACTATTTGGACGCTTTCTACCCAAAGGCCATGTCATGCCTACAAACCTGTACCAGTCGAACAAAATACTTCGTGTATGAGAAAGGATGTGCCTTATTTAGGCTTGAGTATGCGGACTTGAACTATTGTCCCATTTGCAAATATTCCAGGTATGTTGTCGTAGATAACGGTATGGGTGAGAAGAGCCAAACCCAAATCCCAGTTAGTGTTCTTCGGTATATGCCAATCATACCAAGGCTTCAAATTCTTTTCATGGTCGAAGAGACGGCCAAACATATGACATGGCAAAAATTTGGTAAAAGAATCGAACTAGATGCAGATGGGAATAAGATGGTGATACACACATTGGATGGGGAACCGGGGAAGCACTTCGATGCATTACATCTGGTTGAAGTTGTAGATCCAAGGCATCCTCGAGTCCATGTCCCCACGGATGGGTTCAATCCCTTTGGTATGGCGGCAACCCAATACAATAGTTCACATGTATTTATCATTCCATTCAATCTCCCCCCCCCGACAGATTATGCAAAGAAAGAAAATATTCCCGACGTTGATAATTTCAGGGCCCAACTATCTGGGAAGAATATGAATGTGTACATGCAGCCGCTTAAGGATGAATTGCAAGAAGCATGGGATAATCGACACCGCTAGAAAAGATAACTTCAAAATGCATGTCTGGTACATGTACTCGATGCATGAGTTGCCGGCGTATGCGTGATAACCCACAAGTATAGGGGATCGCAACAGTTTTCGAGGGTAGAGTATTCAACCCAAATTTATTGATTCGACTCAAGGGGAAGCCAAAGAATATTCTCAAGTATTAGTAGTTGAGTTGTCGATTCAACCACACCTGAAAGATTTAGTATCTGCAGCAAAGTATCAGTAGCAAAGTAGTGTGATAGTAATAGTAGCAACAGTAACCAGTAGCAACAAAGTAACAGCAGTAGCAGCAGTGACAGCAGTAGCGGCAAAGTAACAGTAGCAAGGACCAGTAGTAAAAGACTCGTAGGCATTGGATCGGTGATGGATGATTATGCCGGATGCTATTCATCATTCAACAGTTATAACACGGAGAGATATGTAACTAGCTCCAGTTCGTCAATGTAATGTAGGCATGTATTCCGTATGTAGTCATACATGCTTAGGGAAAAGAACTTGCATGACATCTATTGTCCATCCCTCCCGTGGCAGCGGGGTCCTAATGGAAACTACAGGATATTAAGGTTCTCCTTTTAATAAAGAACCGGACCAACGCATTAACACTTGGTAAATACATGAACTCCTCATACTATGGTCATCTCCGGGAGTGGTTCCGGCTATTGTCACTCCGGGGTTGTCGGGTCATAACACATAGTAGGTGGCTACAACTTGCAAGATAGGATCAAGAACACACATATATTGGCGAGAACATAATAGGTTCAGATCTGAAATCATGGCACTCGGGCCCTAGTGACAAGCATTAAGCATGGCAAAGTAGTAGCAACATCAATCTTAGAACATAGTGGATACTAGGGATCAATCCCCGTCAAAACTAACTCGATTACATGATAGATCTCATCCAACCCATCACCGTCCAGCAAGCCTACGATGAGATTACTCACGAACGGTGAAGAGCATCATGGAATTGGCGATGAAGGAAGGTTGATGGTGACGATGGCGACGATTTCCCTTCTCCGGAGCCCAAAACAGACTCCACATTTGCCCTCGAGATGAAGAACACGAGGTGGCGGCGCCTTCGTATCGTAAAACGCGATGGACTATTCTCCTTGATTTTTTTTTCCGGGCGAGACAGACTAAATAGAGATGAGATTGGAGGCGGTGGAGCAACGTGGGCCCCACAAGCCTGTCAGGCGCGGCCAGGGGGGCGCGCGCCTGGTGGGCTTGTGGGCTCACAGCTCCACCCCTCCGGTTGATTCTTGCGCCAGTATTTTTTATATATTCCACAAAATTCTCTGTAAATTTTCAGGTCATTCCGAGAACTTTTATTTCTGCGCAAAAACAACACCATGGCAATTCTGCTGAAAACAGCGTTAGTCCGGGTTAGTTCCATTCAAATCATGCAAATTAGAGTCCAAAACAAGGGCAAAAGAGTTTGGAAAAGTAGATACGACGGAGACGTATCAATGCGCTATTCTCTGGCTGGTGTGTGCATGGAAGGTTTCCATGCCCCACATGCAAGGCAGCTCTTTAGTTTCATTGGTTGCACGCGGGTCAGGAGTATTCTTGCTTTGACTTGCATAGACAGTTTGTGGATCCTCGCCATTAGTTTAGTAAAGACAAGAAGAACTTTACCAAAGGTAAAGTTGTCAAAAACTCAGCACCACCAGCGTTGACAGGCCAACAGATCCTGGATCAGTTAAACGCTCTCGAGCCTGATCCAGAGTGTCTAGAGTATTTCAAGGGGTATAATTCAGAACACGCCTGGACTCACAAGACATGCTCGTGGGATCTGCCTTACTTCGAAGACGTCCTTGCACACAACATCGACATGATGCACACTGAAAAGAATATCAGAGAGGCCATTTTCGGTACATTGTTTAGCATAGAGGGGAAGTCAAAGGATAATCCTAAGGCTAGAGTCAATCAAGAGACTCTATGTAATAGACCATTACAAAACATGTGACATTCGAAAGGAAAGCAGAACTGGTCGAAGCCAAAGGCCTGGTTCAATCTTGCAAGGCCAGCTATGAGGGAAATTATCTTTTGGGTCAAAATGCACTTGATGTTCCCCGATGGGTATGCAACAAATCTAAAGAGGGGAGCGTGTCTTAAATTTTTTTGAAAGTATTTGGTCTCAAGAGTCATGATTGGCACATATGGCTTGAGCGGGTAATGCCGGTGATGTTACGTGGCTTTATTCTTGAGGATTAATGGCTAGTACTGGCAGAGTTGGGCTATTTATTCTATGTTCTTTGTGCGAAAAAACTATCACCTTGTGTGGTTGATGACATGGAGGAGTTGGCGCCGGAGTTGCTCTGCAAGTTAGAGAAGATCTTTCCATTGGGCTTCTTTAATCCAATGCAACATTTGATTTTACATCTCCCGACCGAGGCAAGATTGGATGGCCCAGTGCAAAATCGTTGGTGCTTTGCAACTGAGATGATGCAAAAGACGCTTCGAGCAAAATGTAAAAAATAAATGGAGAATTGAAACATCAATGGCCGAGGCATTCATTACTGAGGAGGTGGCAAACTTTGTGACAACACACTACGAAGCCAGAAATCGTCATTTGCATAATCCCAAGCCTCGATACAATGATGGCGACCCTAAAAAGGTGGATCCAACCTCATCCTATTCAAAGGGAAGCTCGCACGAGTCAGTGCTTCGAAACCAATAACATTGAATGTCGAAGAATGATGAACCATTTCGTTGTATATCTTCAACAACCTAACAGAAGTGCGGTCATACATCAAGTAAGTTCTCGGTACATTTTTCCGTAACTTCTAATTCCTTTGAACTGCTCTTATTATTGTATATTTGATACAGTCGATACGTCGCCAAATTTTCGGATGGAGCGGTGATCCAAAATGATTCCGTCAAAGAGTATGAGATCCTGGCAAATCATGAAGGCGACTATCCCAGTTTCATCTCTTGGTTCAAACAAACGATAATTATCAATAATGGACAATTTCATTTCTTGGTCTAATTTGCGGCTAATGCAACAATCATTTCGTATTAAACTTGTAGGCTAATTCAGAGTCTATGGACGCCGAATTGAGATAAGCCACTAATGGTTTTGACTATAAGGTCCGTTCATTTGAGAAATACAACATCAACGGGTATCGCTTTCGTACCTTTGGCAAAGAGCTATCTATGCCCGGTCGGAAATCTACAAATTGTGGTGTCTCTGCTGTCGGCGCAGGAGGTACCGAGTATTATGGAAGAGTTCAAGCAATTTATGAACTTCAATTTTATGGTGAAAACCCATCGAACGTCGTAGTCTTTAAATGTTATTGGTTCCATCCGAAGGAGACTAGAAGGACTCTTGAACATATAGGGCTAGTCGAGATCAATCAAAGCACCCATTTAGATGTTCCCAATGTCTATATTATGGCTAAACAGGCGACCCAAGTTTTCTATATACCGTGGGCGTGCCAAACTAATAAGAATCTGAATGGTTGGGATGTTGTTTATGAAGTGTCACCACATGCTAGACCACCTCCCGCAAATGAAGAGGATTATGAACCTCACATTAACCCAGACACATATGATGGAGAATTCTTCCAAGAAACACGTCTTTCAAAGAAACGTTTCAAGAACCGCTCTACTTCATGCCAAAGCATGGAAGTAGACAGTGACAGTGAATCCTACTTCACCCCTGAGTCGGAACCAGCACATCCAGAACTAGAAGAGGTTACTACTGCGGATCACATGTCAATGCTTGACCGATTACACAAAGGCATATATTGATGTCGACGAACCCGATGAGCACGTCATTCATGACGACACACGTGATAGTTATGATGATGATGCATTTATTGATCTCGGAGCATATATAGACGATCCAGACTATTATTAGTTTGTATGCATTCCAACTTATATTACTCCCTCCGTTCCTAAATATAAGTCTTTCTAGAGATTCCACTAGTAGCCTACATACGGATGTATATAGACATATTTTAGAGTGTAGATTCATTCATTTTGCTTCGTATGTAGAATCCTAGTGAAATCTCTTAAAAGACTTATATTTAGGAAGGGGGAGTATATATGTACATATTATTATTCATGTCAGGTATTCAACTTTTTATGTTGTACTATTTTTTGCGTAGTATTATTGACGACACGCGTAGTATTAAGAAGGACAAGTCGGAGTGCCGCGGAAAGTTTCTGAAGGAGTAGTACATGAAGGTAATTACCTATTCTTAAGGCCTTGTACTTAGTTTTCTTGATTTTATTCGTATGTTTAGCACTTAAATTTCTCTTTACTAACTTATAGGTGCCCCCGAGATGGTGTGCGGATAAGATGGATTGTTGGGAGGCGTTGGTGGATGGGTGGTGCACATGCGAATGTTGAGTCGTCCACGACAACGTGAATGACCGGCGTGCCCAAATGGTTGGTGTGCCACACCATCAAGGGAGCGCCAACTTATTTCAGTTTGGGCGGAACTGGGTATGTGGTTTGCTTCATGATTCATGCAATTCATTCTTCATGCTAGCTTGAGCCCATTACTAATACTTTGTTCTCTCTTTTAGGCGCATCACAATAACACGGAGGTGCCACATGTGTGCAGCCTCTATGGCATGGCCCATACTGCCTCCTACAAGAAGGTCAATACATTCTCTGAGTCTAACCTCGATCATCCAGAGAACTTCACCAACATCTCCTCCCAGAACAAGCTCGTGAGATACAAGGAGGGGAAGGCGAGGAAAGGGGAGAACTTTAACCCGAGCTAGGAACCTTTGGATCCAGAGCTGGTGATGATATCTGGTGGTAGGAGGCCCCATGGCTCGATAGCCATTGAAGATGGGTTGATACGTCGTCCTCTCACTCTCCCGGAGATCAAGGCGTGCCAGGCGAGCTCCTGTCCTGAGATAAGGCCTCGTCCACGGCCAGTCGATCTCGCCATCGAGTTTAGTTATACGGCTCAGAAACCTTTCGTCCATTACATTGTGTGTGTGGCAATCGATGATTATAATGCTAACAAGGAGTGGTGTTGCAGACTGCTCTTCAAATAGAGAGAGCGGCAATTCAGGAGCTTCTACAGGAGAGGGACCAGGTGGCTGCGGAGACGGCTCGGGGCGCGGAGGAGAAGACAGCTCGGTTGTTGGAGGAGGAGATGGCACGGAATGAGGAGGCTCACTGGGCCATGTACGAGCTCCTTGTGTTAAGTTTCTTTTTCACATTAGCAAAATCATGCATGTAATGTCTATTTCATTACTAACTAATATGACTGACTCTTCGAAACCCAATATGCAGTCTATGTGCGAGAAGACCGGTCAGACCCCTCCGCTAATGCCAGAAATTTCTATGGTTGGAACGGTGAGTTTCATTTGAATGGTCATTAGTTACTAGTATTAACATTTGAGTGGCATCATGCTAACAAGACATTGCAAAATATCTTTGGTGCAGAATAACTCCCGAGCCGCATGGCACAACCCTTCTCCAGGGCAACCTTCACCACGTGAACCCGCCCCGAGCAACCCCGGTGATTCACATCCTTGATGATGACAATGGTAAATTTTCTCTAGTGTTCTGCTTAACAAATGTATAATTAGCTTTGTGCATGCTAGTTAGCCCTATTATGCGATGTACTTATCTTATTTTCCCTAAGAAAGGCATACTTAGCTAATTATCCTCCAAAATGACATACTTAGCTTATTTAGTTCATTTATGACATGGTTAGCTTGTTTAGGTCAAAAATAGCATAAGAACCTTGGTTAGCTCATAAATATCATATACTTAGCTTATCTTCCTCCTAAATGACATAATAAGCTCAAAACAAGATAAGTATTGTAATCATCTTCTCTTTCTTCTTCTCCTTCTTCTTCTTCTTCTTCTCCTTCTCCTTCTTACTATCCCCCTTGTTCTCGTCCTTCTCCTCCTCCTCCTCCTCCTCCTTCTTCTTCTTCTTCTTCTTCTTCTTCTAGTCTTCTTCTTCTTCTTCTCCTTCTAACTTTCTTATTCTCATTTTGCAGATTTGGTTCACTTCATGGAAGGTGGCATTGATGGGCTTCTATTGGTTTCTTTTCGTTTCGATTTGTATAGATGAACAGTGGGATTTTTCAAACTATGTGTATAAAAATATTTGTTGTCTTGCTCAATATTTTCACGATGATGTTGGATACATGGCCTATGCTTCTTCTATGATGTCTGAATCTGCATGTGATGTTTGAAGTTACATATATCATAGAAGTATTCTGAAAATGCAGGGAATAACTGAAAACAAACAAAAAAATTACAATACACGCACTTTGTCGTCTGCCAACGGACAGCAAAGGCCTTTGCCATTCGCCAGCTGGTGGCAAAGGTGCCACGTGGCGCAAACCTGTGCAACCTGGGGTAGCACGGCTGACTATATGCTCACTTTGCCATCAGCTGGTGACCCAGGCAGACGGTAAAGGTCACCAAGGTAGACGGCAAAGGCCCCCAAGACGAGAAAGTCCCCCCTTAAGGCAGATGTCAAAGACCCCCCTCCCCCACGGCAGACGGGAAAGGACCCCCTCCCGGCAGACGACAAAGGCTTCGTTAGCTATCTAACGGAGTAGGTGCCTATAGACTGTCGTCTAGCTTCCTTTGACGTCTCCTTGTCATGGCAGACCGATGGCAAAGATCTTTGTCGTCCGCTGCTAGGCGGCAGACGACAAAGGACCTCTTTACCAGCGCTAGCTACCGTGGAAATTTTGTCGTCCACCGGCATACGACAAAGGTCTTTGCCGTTCATGGAATGGTCCTTTGTCATCCGCTATGGCAGACGGCAAAGAAGTTTGATTCCTGTAGTGATAGTATTATATCCATGGCTCACGCTCTTGTATTGTATGAAGTTGAAAATGCTCAAGCGTGTTAGAAGTATGATCCAATTGCCTAGTTTAACACATGGGTGCTCATGATTTATACTTATGCGGTGAAGATGGAGTTGCGACATGCTAATATGATAAAATGAGTTGGGATAAACATTCTTTAAGGATCATATATTTGAAATAAGTAATGATTATGTTCTTATATTTCTGAATACTATTATGTTGATATCAATTACTTCATCGTTCTCAATACTTATACCATGATAAAGATTACATGTTGGGCAGCATTCAACATCAAAAATTCTATTTTTATCATTTACTTACTTGAGGACGAGCATGAATTAAGCTTGGAAATGTTGATACATCTCCAATGTATCTATTTTTTTATTGCTTCATGCTATTATATTATCAATCTTGGATACTATGTATGCATTTATATGCTATTTCAAATTATTTTATGGGACTAACCTATTAACCCAGTGCCTAGTGTCAGTTCCTATTTTTGCGTGTTTTTGACTTTTCAGAAGAAAAAAAACGGTACCAAATGAAGTCCAAACACGACAAAACTTTATGGGGGTTATTTTTGGACATAAAGAGACCTTGGAAACTTCGGGAGGAGATGAGACGAGCCACAAGGGAGCAACAAGCTTGCATGGCGCGCCCTCGAGGGTAGGGCATGCCACGTATGCTCGTGACGCCTTGACGAGCCATCCTGGCGTAATTTCACTTCTATATATTCACATATACCCCAAGACTAACATAGAGACACCCAAAATACTTTTTTCGCCGTCGCAAGGCTCTTTTCCGCCACGATCCCATCTGAAGGCCTTTTCAGGTACTCTGCCGGGGGGATCGATCATGGAGGCCGTCTACATCAACCTTGCCACCTCCATGATGATGCGTGACTAGTTCACCATAGACCTATGGGTCCATAGCTAGTAATTAGATGTGTTCTTCTCTCACTTTGATCTTCAATACCATGTCCTCCTCGGTTTTCTTGGAGTTATATCCAATGGAATCTTATTTTACGGTGTGTTTGTTGGGATCTCGTGAATTGTGGGTTCATGATCAAATTATTCATTGAAAGTAATTGTGTCTTTTCTGAACTTTATTTTGCATGATTATTATAGCTTTGTATTTCTCTCTGATCTATCCGTTTGGTTTGACCAACTAGATTGATTTATCTTCAGTGCGGGAGGTGCTTTGTAATGGGTTCAAACTTGTGGTGCTCTATATCCTAGTGATAGTAGGGGACAAGACACGTATTTGTATTGTTGTCATTAAGGATAAAATGATAGCTTTCTCACATTGATTGGGTTTACTTTGTCTACATCATGTCATATTGCTTACAACATTACTCTGTTTGTCATGAACTTAATACCTAGAGAGGCAAGCATAAAGGCGCTCTCGAAGTGAAGTAATAGTAATAGATGCAGAATCGTTTCGGTCTATGTATATTGGACGTGATGCCTAAATACATGATTCTTGCCATGAATAATATCATAACTATGCTTTTCTATCAGTTGACCAATAGTAATTTGTCTACCCACCGTATGTTATGTGTTCGAGGGAGAAGCCTCTAGTGAAAACTATGGCCCCTGGGTCTACTTAATCACATTGCTAAAAAATAAAAATACCATACTGCAATTTATTTACTTACTTTTACTTTTATTATTATATATCTATCACTATTATAATTAATTCTTGCAACTAACGAGTTTAAGGGGATTGACAACCCTCTTGCTCGCGTTGGGTGCAAGTGCTTGCTTTTGTATGTGTAATTGTTGAAGACGAGAATTTGCGTGGTTCTCCTATTGGTTCGATAACCTTGGTTCTCACTGAGGGAAATACTTATCATCTACAATATTGCTTCACCCTTCCTCTTCAAAAAAAAACCAACATAGCTCACAAGTAGCAGTCACCTATTTGTTTGACTAGTTCAAAACAGAAGCACTTCGTTCGCGTCGTCACAGGGCGTCGGAGAGACTACCGCCAACAACACATGATCGTCTTCACAATGGTCCTCGACCAATCCTCAACCTAGGCTAGTGTAAAGTTGGGGCCCTCCAACACCCATTTCGGTGCTAGGTGTTGCGCCGATACTGTTGGGTAACGTAGCAAAATCAAAAAAATTCCTACGCCATATTCAGATCTTCCTATGGAGAGACCAGCAACGAGAGAGGGGTGAGTGCATCTTCATACCTTTGAAGATCGCTAAGCGGAAGCATTGCTAGAACGCGGTTGATGGAGTCGTACTCGCGGCGATTCAGATCGCGGTGTGATTCTGTTCTAGTGCCGAACCACGGCACCTTCGTGTTCAACACACGTGCAGCCCGGTGACGTCTCCTGCACCTTGATCCAGCAAGGAGGAGGGAGAGGTTGGGGAAGATCTCCGGCAGCACGACGGCATGGTGACGATGGAGCGATGAGGTCTCCCGGCAGGGCTTCACCAAGCACCGTGGGAGAGGAGGAAGAAGAGGAGCAGGGCTGCGCCGAGAGAGGGATGAATTCCCGTATCTCCAATGGCCAAAACCCCCGCTATATATAGGGGGAAGGGAGGGTGGCGCCCCCCCTTAGGGTTCCCACCCCTAAGGGGTGCGACAGCCCTAGATGGGGGGGGGGAGGTGGCGGCCAGGAGGGGAGGAGGGGGTGGTGCACCCCCTGGTGGGCCTTAGGCCCACCTGCCCTAGGGTCCCCCCCTTCCCCCTCTTAGGCGCCATGGGCTGAGTGTGGGGGGGCACCAGCCCACCCAGGGGCTGGTTCCCTCTCACACTTGGCCCATGTAGCCTCCTCGGGCTGGTGGCCTATCCCGGTGGGCCTCCGGAACCCTTCCGGTGGTCCCGACACTTTGCCGGTGGTGCCCAAAACATTTCTGGCGTCCAAACCCATCCATCCTATCTATCAATATTTACCTCTGTACCATTCCGGAGCTCCTCGTGACGTCCGGGACTCCGAACAACCTTCGGTAACCTCGTATAACAATTCCCTATAACCCTAGCATCATCGAACCTTAAGTGTGTAGACCCTACGGGTTCGGGAGGCATGCAGACATGACCGAGACACCTCTCCGGCTAATAACCATAAGCGGGGTCTCGATACACATGGTGACTCCCACATGTTCCACGATGATCTCATCGAATGAACCACGATGTCAAGGATTCAATCAATCCCCTGTACAATTCCCTTTGTTTGTCGGTATAGAACTTGCCCGAGATTCGATCGTCGGTATACTTATACCTTGTTCAATCTCGTTACCGGTAAGTCTCTTTACTCGTTCCGTAGCACGTCATCCTGTAACTAACTCCTTAGTCACATTGATCTCATGATGATGTTCTACCGAGTGGGCCCAGAGATACCTCTCCGTCACACGGAGTGACAAATCCCGATCTCGATTCGTACCAACCCAACAGACACTTTCGGAGATACCCGTAGTGCACCTTTATAGTCACCCAGTTACGTTGTGACGTTTGATACACCCAAAGCACTCCTACGGTATCCGGGAGTTGCACAATCTCCCGGTCGAAGGAAAAAACACTTGACATTAGAAAAGCTTTAGCATACGAACAACACGATCTAGTGTTATGCTTAGGATTGGGTCTTGTCCATCACATCATTCTCCTAATGATGTCATCCCGTTATCAATGACATCCAATGTCCATGATCAGGAAACCATGATCATATATTGATCAATGAGCTAGCCAACTAGAGGATTGCTAGGGACACATTTTGATCTATATATTCACACATGTATTACTGTTTCGTGTTAATACAATTATAGCATGAACAATATACGATTATCATGAACAAGGAAATATGATAATAACCATTTTATTATTGCCTCTAGGGCATATTTCCAACAGGTACCGTCGTGCTTGCTCCGTAATCACCCTCTCGAACGTTGTGCTACACGACAAAAGTTGCGGCCGTTGCGGCCGAGATACTAGAGGAGGCGCTCACGTGTGTGCTGCACGACAAGGAGGGCTAGTGACTCACAAGTATAGGAGATCAATTGTGATCCTTTCAATAATTAAAAGTGTCAAACTCAACAAAGAGCAAAAGGAATTGGCAGGCGGTTTTCAATAAGGATTTTTGTATAAGTATTGTAAGATAGTTTTGATATATGATTTCATAGCAAGATAATTGGTAACAAAGTAACAAGATAGCAATGTGCAGCAAGTGACTCAATCCTTATCTGTATTAAGGACAAACAAATGGTACTTCTTATAGTGATTAAAACGCTCTTGAGGACACACGAGAATATCATCACGTTACTTTTACCACGATTTATCGACTTACATTTATAAATTTAAAAACCTATACATTTTTTGAACCTATTGTTTGAAACAAAATAACAATGGGAATAGGAACACCACACCCATACATGAACAAATTATTAAGAATGGGAACACTTTCTAAAACTCTCGACATTTTTTGAAATTCTTAAATAATTTTTAAAACAGTAAAATATTTTAAAAATGTATAAAAAAATTTTGAAATCAATAATTTTTTTGAAAACACGAACACTTTTGAATTTCCCGGACATTTTCTAGAAACATGAACATATTTTTGAAATACAAACAATCTTTTGAAATCCTAAACATTTTTTGAAGAAATGAAGAAATTTTTAAATAGCAAACAAAATTTAAAATTTTGAACACTTTTATAAAATTGAAGTTACGAAATAAAGAAACAAAATAAAAAAACAAAAAGTAAAAAAGAACCAAACAAAAGGAAATGATCCGGTCAGTCAATGGAGCCTCCATGCTGAAAACCAACAATTTGTTGCAATGTGTGACATGTAGGATTTTGGATCCTCAACTTCTCATAGACCCATGGTCTACGTGTACATATGCGTGGGATGCCGCCTCGTAGACTTTATGCACGTGTCTCCTTGGCCCATGGCTAGGGCTATAACTTACCTGAACTCGTTTGGATTTTGGTCTCCTCGAAGCTGGTCATGTTTCACTTGTTGTTGGATCTCATTTTTTTTTACCGTAAATGACTAATGCGGTCTTTTAAATTAAATATATCAAGAGTGTTTGCACGTATCCTTTGTCCAGTGCATTTTTAAGTTTGCTTTTGCTCGATATAATAAAAAAAGAAGACTAATATAAATTCTGATGTAATTCTGTTTTTTCATTTTATGTTTTGTTGTTTTTCATTGTATTCTATCCCGTCCATCCCGCAATATAAAATTGTTTTGCAAGCTGTTATATTTTGTTATGGGATGGAACTTGTTTTTCATTGTATTCTACCCGTCCGTCCCGCAATATAAAATTGTTTTTGCAAGCTGTTATATTTTGTTATGGGATGGAACGAGAATATTTTTTGTAATTATAAATAAGATGTCTTTTGCTTCTTTTAATATAAAAATAGTTTGATGGTCAAAGACGTAATGGTGATATTTTGGAGGACCACAGTGTAATGTCAAATATCCTTACAACGAACTGGCAGGCTGACGGTGGATGCTCCTCCACGTCGACAACAGCACATCCAACGGACAGTAAAAGCTCCTTGCAGCTGCAGCCGGAGACCAGCCCAGGGTTTGCCGCCCGCGCCGCCTGCTAAACCCTGCCTCCATTCCGCCTACCTCGGCCGTCGCCTTCCAGAACCACCGGCGGCCAGGCGACACGGCCGACTGAGCCATGTGGGCTCTCAGAAGCCTCCGCCGGAACCTTCCGAAGGCAGCCTCTTCGTCGCTCCACCGGAGGTGCGCCCCGTCGATTAGCTCCGAGGGCTTCGCGGCGAGGGGAGGAGGGGGAGAGGCGGCTGCGGCCTCAATATCAGGCGCGTTAGTGCCTGTGCCCGCGGGCGGGGGCGGCGGAGGGGTATGCCGTCGGCTGATGTCGACGAGCAAGGGGAGGAGCATGCGGAGCAAGGTGGAGAAGCGGATGGGGAGGGAGACTGGCCGCACGCAGACGGAGCTGCGCCGCGCCGTCAAGCTCCGAAAGAAGCTCATGACCGAAGACGAGAGGCTCATCCACAGCATGCGGAGGGTAAGTAAAGCCCCCCCCCCCCCCCCCCCCCCTCTCGCTGTGATCCCTCTAATTCATAGTGAGATTTGGTCAATAGGAATTGAGGATGTTTTGCCATTGTCAATGCATAAGGGCGAGAAAAGCATTTGCATTGTGAAATTTGTTCAGATGTATTGAATGAATCAAAGAAAGAAGATGGTATGATTACGTTGTAGGGACTTGACTTTGCCTGTCAAGATTGTGTTGTCAGGGACTTTGTTGAACTGAAAGAACTAAGTGGCTATCTTTGATTGTCAAATCCAACTATATGCATGTAAACTAGAAATTTTGATATACTCCCTCCGTTACAAAATATAAGACCTTTTAGGGATTTCACTAGGAGACTACATACGGAGCAAAATGAGTGAATCTATACTCTAAAATATGTCTATGTACATCCGTATGTAGTTTATAGTACAATTTCTAAAAGGTCTTATATTTAGGAACGGAGGGAGTAGATGATAAAGGCTAGTTCTCATTTAAAACACATCAGCTAACTCCGCTAGAAAATTAAGTCCTGTCGCTTCCCATGTCATTCCCGATGTATGCACATATGGTTACCACGACCTGTAAATGATTGTCAAATCCAACTGTATGTCTGCAAACTAGAAATTTTGATATTGATAGTAAAGGCTAGCTCTCACCAAAACGCATCAGCTAACTCCATTAGAAAATTAAGTCCTGTGGCTTCCCATGTCACTCCTAATGTATGCACATAAATGGTTACCACCGCCTGTATGGTTTCACAAGTAAAAAAGCTAAAATGACTTATTGATTATGCCAATTATTCTGTACAGTTTGGTTCTCATATAATACATTGATACACTAGGCCTGATGTAGTGATATTATAAGTCCATTGGGGCATTCCTGCTCCCGATGGAAAAGAAGTCATATCAGAACTTATGTAATGCTTACGTTCTTTTTTAAATCTTGGGCATAAACGGATTATTCTCAGAATTTAAAGAAAACAATTATATAGTTGCTGCATAGAAGCACATAATGAAAAGAAATTACATTTTCCAGATCTATCAGGAAATCTAATTTGCACACCTTTCCCCTTTCTCGTGCTTGATCTGCACAGTCCTATCTGAATTAGGTATTACTCAACTCATCCATTCCTTCTCTATGGGGATCTGGCTAAGTAAAATATATGTTACTCAGCATATTTCTCCTTACTCGACTTGTGTTCTAATCTTGATTTTATTAGAATCAGATGGTCATTTATAATAGAGTGAATTCACTGGCTTACCTAGTTATTTGGTTAATTTTATCCAGGCCAAGAAAAAAGTTGCTCTACTTCTACAAAAACTCAAGAAGTATGAGCTACCAGACCTACCAGCTCCTCGTCATGATCCAGAGCTGTTAACAGCTGAGCAGCTACAGGCTTACAAGAAGATTGGATTCCGAAACAGAAACTATGTCCCTGTTGGAGTTCGTGGAGTCTTTGGAGGTGTTGTTCAAAACATGCACATGCACTGGAAATTCCATGAGACAGTACAAGTTTGCTGTGACAATTTCCCGAAGGAAAAAATTAAGGAAATGGCATCAATGCTGACAAGATTGAGTGGTGGTATAGTGGTTAACATTCACAATACCAAAACAATTATCATGTTTCGTGGCAGGAATTACCGTCAACCAAAGAACCTCATACCTTTTAACACACTTACCAAACGGAAGGTCAGTCCCTTACAGTTAAAATGTTTGTAGTTCTCATTTAGCATTTTTATAGTACTTCTGCCCAACTTTCCTGATGCTTTGGCTCATAGAGTCATACACCCTATATGTATGGAATTTTGAAACTCCTATGGTTTTCTCTGACCTTTTCTGTTGATAGTTCAACCAGAATTTAGTATTGTTTTTTAATGTTTTGGGTTATGTCGATTTCTGTTAATTTTGGGTATATTGTTGGCTTGTGCTATGGATAATGGAGTTTGCTATCCTTATCCTTATTGCAGGCTTTATTCAAGGCTAGATATGAGCAGGCTCTTGAGTCGCAGAAACTAAATATCAAGAAAATAGAGACACAACTTCGTCGCAAAGGTATTAACCCAGAGGACCCAGTTGCCATGGCCAGCATCCAGCGAGTTGCCTCGACATTCTTCCGAGCCATAGACGAGCAGCAAGGCACTCCCTATGTCTTCCATGGGGATAATCAACCTGCTACCGGGACTACAGAATTAAAAGAACCACATGAGGAGCCAGCCGAGGATAGCGACCAGGAGGAGCTTGACAACTTCATTGCAGAAATAGAGGATGCAGCAGAGAAGCAATGGGAGGAAGAGGAGGCAGCAGAGAAAGAAGAAACTTCAAGGCTGCAGTATCGCTACAGAGAAGAGATGATGGGTGAGCGGAGGGGTTTCAATAGAAGCTATGACAACTCAGATGCCGATGATAGAACCCAGGGAAGATACAGGAGAGATAACGACAACAATAAATGGACAAAGGATACAAGGAGATGGGATGATGACAGTGAGGTAGAGGCGTCAGGTGAGGATGTGGATGAGCGCAGGGGTTTCGGTAGAGGCCATAATAACTCAGATGCTGAGGATATAAGCCCTGGAAGATCCAGGAGAGAGAACAAAAACAACAGGAAAACAACAGGTTCGAGGAGGCTGGATGATGATACTGAGGCATCGGGCGAGGACTGGGACTCTGATGATGGCAGGGATAGTATAGCTGGCTTCAACAAGGAGAGGCATGTACCTGATGAACATCCTAGGCAATTTGAAAGCACGAGACATGAGAGGAGTAGTTCCAGTCACAGGCAGAATTATATGCCTGGGGCCTCCAGAAGTCCCAGCCGGACCCCAAAGAAAAATGCAGTTAGCGTTTCTGATGTCAGTGAGGATGACGTTTCAGACAGTGAAGATGATGAGGTGTGGGGATCAGATTACAAGGAAGAGACGAACTCAGTGTGGGGAGCAGATTACAAGGAAGAGACGAGCCCGAGTGCCCCGAAGGTGAATTTCCCCAATTACAAGAGCAGCAGCGAGGAGGAGGATGCCGGCGACAACTGGATGCACGGCGGCAGAACCGGCCAGACAAAGAAGAATACCGATGAGGACTGGGACAGTGACTGACAAAGTAAAAAAAGAAGAGTCAAGCCTGCATCCTCCACGGTTACTGTTGCCGCATTTCCTCCAACGTGTTGCTGCAGGAAAAGAGTCTGTTGAGCTTATTTTTTGTGGGAGCATCCGTCTCAATGCCGCAGACGGTGCCGCTTGATTCGACCTGACATCATGCCAGGTTGGGTGCTCATGAATAATTGTTTGAATTGTGTCTCCAAATATGTAGTTGGCGCATCCCCGAAGGCCGAAGCAGTCTCTGCCAGTTACCAGCAGCCGGTCACACATGCCATGATAGCAGGAGGTTAAAGTGTTGAATCTATTGTCCTTGGCCTAAAGTTTCTTTCGGCAGTTTGATAGGTTGAAGGGGTCTCACTACACATCTGAATCTCTTTGTTATGAGATCATTCATAAGAACGGATTTGCCAGGCTTGCACATACGAATATTTGACGGCCCTGCTTGCTGTGTCCCCTTGCCTCCAGACATAGATAGGTTTACTAACTCAATTCATTCATTGGGATGCTCACCATAAAGCAATGACCATTTTGTTTTCTCCGTGTTTATCATACCTGTGATGAGCTTGTCTGATCCACCATATATACTTCAAAAATCGTTACGGGATCTTAGTATTCTAACGATTAGTCCCACACGAGCCAATGGCCACTGCATCTCGCCATAGAACAAAGAGCCTCAATGCCCGGCTTGTGGGCAGGGACAGGAAGACGTGCCGATGCAGCATTTGATCATGACTTGCTCCGCGGAGCAAGAGGCGCGATTCTGAGAGACTCGAAGACCAAGTGCTCGTTCATGGGAGGAAACTGTCTACTCACAATTGCATCGACGTCCTATCAACGGAAGCTCTAGAAGGTCTAGGCTCCAGCTCGCACAGCCTACTGCTTGGTTGCAACAGAGCAGTGGCAGATCCTCAAAAGGTTGCAGCTGCGATTTTCGACGACTGCTTCTCCCTCCGTTTTAAATAAGTGACGTGGTTTTAGTTCAAATTTAAACTCAAACCATGTGACTTTTTGCGTGCCATACTTGAGCTCTGCAACCTTTAACTAAACTGAGCAGCACATCATTTTGCAAAAATGGCTAGAGGACCTCTGTAGTAGCTGCATTGGGGATGCTCCTACTGAACTAATCATTATCACAAACTAATAAGGGCATGTACACCAAATAGCTTGCAGAGGAGCCGGTCTCTTCGGGGTGAAAAGCGAGAGAAAGTGAAGAAAAAATAAGCATGCGAGGAGAGAGATCGAAAGAGTAGTAAAAAAGTACTCCCTCTGTTTCTAGTTTTAGAGATTTCATTAAAGGACTACATACGAATGTACATAGACATATTTTAGAACGTAGATTCATTCATTTTGCTTCGGTTGGCCAGAATTTTCTCAAGACAGTGGCTTCATTACTTTTTGATTAGTTTAAAAGCTGAGGCGGTAGCAGGGTGATGCCCCCGTTGTACATGCCCTAAATAGGGATGTTACGTTTAAAAAAAAACACAATGGATGATACAGCCAGCCATGCCGGCAGGCGCATAACGCAACGCCTGCAGCAAAAGTGGCGCCAGAACACCCCACTATCCAAAACCACATCACACCGCAGCCATTGCAAGCGCTAGGCTAGGGTTTTTGGAGCATGTCAGACATTTTATACCAGCCAAATATATCCTAGCCGCCATCTAGTACCAAAAAATCATCCACAGTTCGGCACCAAGGAGATGTAAGCCATACATGACATCATATAAGATTTTTCCAGGGCTCTGACAGAATACAGAGAGTGGTTTAGCAATGAGAATATAAAATTATTTCCACTACTTCCAGGTGGAACAGGAATCTTTCAATGCAATCTATTTTCCGCCTAAAAATAATTTCCCTATGTAGAATTAAGAAGATAGGAATTTCTAAGTAAATCAAATATACTGTTCCCATAGGCTCGAATGACGACTCTCAAGAAAATTGTGCATGTTCCGATCTGAACTTATGGTATGGTAATGGTCGAAATGGCAGCTCTCAATAAAATTATGCACGATCTGATCTGAACTTATAAGGTATGGTAATAATCTGACAGCTGGGTCGATGCGATGATTATTAAGTTTATGAACCTAACCCCCTCATTCTCATTCTGGGCAATAGAAACAAACCGGAATTCACTGCACTTGATTGGAAAAACTATAGAATACCAATGAGTTAGCGAACTCCTGAATTGTTATTGTTTGTCCAAATGCCATAGCCCGCTGCCGAAACCTACTTTTGGTCTCTTGCAGTTTACCATCTCTCCGAAAGAATCAACAAGCTGCTCAGCCAGGCTGCTTGGTTCTTTGATTAGCGTTTTGATGAATGTGTTCACAATCCTATGCTCATTCTCAGTCGATCTTAGACTCAGCCAGGTCAAAAACTTCAATCTGAAATCAGTCTCTATGTGCCCGTCACACTCCAGCCACCGTATCACCTTCACACAGTACTCATAGTCCTCATCCAGCACTCTAGGTTTTCTCAGAAGTTGCTTCTGGCGACAGATGGCCGAAACTCCATCCTGCTCACAGCTTTCATTCTGAGCACCATTGGGCTGCTTTGCCTTGCCCCCTGGTCGAGATTCAACAGCAGCCGGTTCCGCACTCCTGACTGCCTCGCAAGCCTCTGAGCCACCACTGTCATTTGATCTTAAAAGTCTGTTATTTAAATCATAGCTCTTCTCAGGGGAAGAGTCAATGTCCATGGGCATGGGTGCATTTAGGTCAGGGACAGAAAATGCATTGAACTGAAGTTTGCGACATGCACCAGATAACAAATGACCCTGTTCACTGTTCCCTGCCTGATTTGCTTCTGTGGCACTTATGTCACATGAACCTGCGTACATATCCTCACAATAGCCTTCTTCAGCCCAAGCTCGCCGCAAGATCTTCCCAACATCTCGGATCCTAAATCCAGTGGACATACAAGCCTGGCTCCTATCCGCTGTCTGCGTCTGCGGGCATGTTCCCGTGGCATTCTGGGTCACAGATTTGATAAATACCTCCTTGCTCGCAGTATAACATTTAGACTCGGAATGCCCAATGGCCGCCTCAGCATCTGTGAATGATATGATTCTGAAGGAATATTCTGTGCATGTGGCGAGGTTATACACAAGTATTTTTCTTTGGTCTCTTGGCAAGATAACAGGCTCATCCATGCTTGGTTGCTCTCTGCTCTTCCAGTACCACAGCTTATAACCTTTGATGGTGTCCGATGATGCTAATTTATTTTCTTTTAAGATGATAACAAGGGAAGACGATGTAATGTCTACGAATTTGAATTTGCACGCAGCTGGTAATGAACCTGCAAACAAACAAGTCTAGAACCATGACAATTATGCAGAATGACCATGACAATTATTACCTTGTGTTTATTCAAGGAAGGTCATTACCTCGAAGCAAGCCTGGAGATGGAGAACTCAACAACTCATCAACTTTTTGAATCGCTAGAGAGCAAAGTTTCAGTATATTACTACCACCAGATAACCTGCTTACGATACCACGTGCCATCTTTGCCGACATTCCATCAAGTGGACCGACCTCGCATTCAAGTTTTGCTTTTGCCTCTTGAATAATGTTATGCAATTCATTATGACAGCTCGTACCCTCCAATAACTGATAACTCACATAGATGCGGTGGCAGAGTATATCAACTCGGCGAGCCCCCTTTGCAATCACTAATTGCCTTTTCCAATAACTGCCAGATAGTAACATGATTGTCAACTTTACAAATTGATCAATAATCATAGAAAACATAACAAGCATTTCAAATTTTCAAGAACGTCACAAGTGAATACTACCTGCAAATTGATGCTAAGAAATATAAAACATGACGATTATCTCAAGCAGCCGACACTAACATACTTAATTAATACATGCATGTATTGGTACGAACTAGAATTCGTGGTCAAGAAAGTAACACTGAGATATGTAACTTTGTAAAAGGAAATATGCTGGGTATAGAGAGTATAATGCATGCTACAACTTGTCCAACTTTCCTGCTCTAACTGATTTACATGATATGGAAAGACAGCTTCGTGTTTATTTGGCAAGCCCAATCATTTTATCATTTGTACTAACAGGAGACGATTGCTTCTAGAGTAAAAGGATGTTACATAGGGTCAACGCAAAGATGACTCGCATGTTCCTAATTATTAGTTGAGTTGAATGGTGCCTGTTAATACCGTCCGGAAAAAAAAGAATGGTGCATGCTGACTATAAATAATGATACAGAAAATCTGGCTTCATTTTTCTTCACAGATTTCTAACTGAGAAAAATCATGTATAGGCTAACAATACGACCTGCGACTCGTCAATACTATATAAGACCCGCATATAACTATTCCAAATTAGCTACTGCCTATTTTGAACGGCACTATGATATTGAGATAATTTAACTGAAAATAATATGGCTATATATCCCGAAGCAACTTCATTTTAGTATAAGGGACTAACGATGCAATAATGAAGCAAGGACAAGAAGCAAATGAGAAGTGTGATGGAGACAACGAGATTTGCAGAAGAGAATGAACGTGTACTTACCCTAGTACCCCAGATATCTTCCCACATGAAGCACATGAATAACTCCCATCAAGATGAATAATTTTTTGAAGATCAAAGCATCCCACCCGCTTTTGTTTGAGGGCACACTCGATGTGGCAAGAAGAACCACAGTACTGCTTGTCATCATTCTCAGATGCACAAACCAACCATAGACTAGGATCTTTATTGTCATCAAACTGATGGCAAATACAACATGAGCACCTCTTGCAGAAAGAATCTTCAGCTGTTACAACAGCTTTACAGGCCAAATTTCTACAGATCCAAGTGCCAGTGCCCTTGATGTCATGGACAGGACGTTCTCTACCAGTTGCATCCTTCTTACAAGCATGGCCATTTGTTATCGTTAAGATGGCTGCAGATTTCTTCAATTCAGAATTCTTGCTTGCTTTAACAGGAGTAGACTTTGACATGTCTTAACTTCAGTTCACCAAGCCACCTTCCCTTTTCAAATTATTCACTAGCATGGGTTATAGTCTTCTAGGGCAACAACTCTAAACCCTCACTGGACAGATTCAAGAACCTTATCGAAACCCCCACACCCTCTTTATTGTGGTATCCTCATCCACCAAGCATAAACAATGTCCGGTAACTGAAATGTAACATGGTATACTTTTTATCAGCAAGAATAGCTACTCAGAACACAAAATCCAGCATTCAACAATAACTGTCACATAATCAACAAAGGAGGGATCCCCGCAAGGAATACATAAGAAAAAGAAATACAGAAATGATATTAACGCCAGGAAATAAAATTGATGCATAACTATACAATATGAATCCAAAAGGCAACCAAAGATATAGCTGTCCACGTCATAAACAATGGGTTCAGAATACAAAAGACCTTTAGAATGACTGCTACTACCAAACTTCCCTTTCTTATGTTCAAGAAAATATCTCATTGATTATACAGAAGAATACAATATCCAAAGAATTGGATCATTTATCAAGGGACTTCCAGGTCAATTTATTAATAATAGAAAGAAATGAAACAATCCACCTGAAGAGAGGGATGCTATCTGCTACAGATTAACAGCTAAACTGAACAAAGGGAGCGAGTATGATCAGTGCTTCAGATATGTCAGGTAGTAGATACAATCCACTAGTTCTCAGTTCTTAAATAGAATTCCTTTTTGTCATGCAGTCAACTTCGACCACATGTTAAAAATACATAAAATAATAATAGGATCGGACCTTTTAACATGAAGTACTAGATAGTTTAACAACAATCATAATATTATTTTGGAGCATCTTTTACTAATGTGTTGTTGTTGCAATCAATTGTTGAGGTCTTTTGGAGAACATGAGAAGGCAAAAAAGACCTTATGTAGGGACCATGGGATTATTAAACAACTCAAATAATTAAGTATCACCTTTCGTGTAGCAGATAACAGAAAGAAAGAAAGAAAAATTGGCATAGAGTTAAAAGAAAACATCTTATTCACCCCTAATGGAAAGAGATCAGCAAGCTGTTACATGTTTCCCTTCTAAACATTTCAAACATACCAAAACAACTAACAAATAGCAAGGCTATAATTCTTAAAAAACAGAACAATGTACTAGAAACTAACAAAGAACCTGAAAAGCCAGTTACAAAGACAACACATCAGGATCCAATTGGATGTCGTTTAGCAGTGAAAATGGAGCATGCAGATCTCCTCATTCAGGACTAAGGATTGATATGGCCATGTTGAAGACCCACAGCGGTAAGGAGTTCACGACTCATGAGTAGATATAATGTGGTTGTGTTTGGTTCCTGCAAAAATGCACCTGACTCTACTTCAGATGTGTTTTTCCTCAACTACAGTGTGAATTGTGTTTGATGTTCCAGCAAATAGAGTAACTCCCCTGATTTCTTTGAGGCTGTCTGGTGAATTTGCACATGTTTAGTCTTACTTAAGACCAAATAGCATGTGCATCAGAAGGTATACATCTACGGTTCACGAATTAAGGATTGGATCTGCGAATCGGAGCTGGAGCACATGGACTCACAAGCACCAAGAAAACTTCCATCGGTTTCATGACAGACTAAAATGGAGGAGGAAAATGTCATCATGTGTTAATTGGGCCGACCCAGCTACGAAAGTCACCAGGTACTCGCAAACAAGCGCTCTCATCAGCTTTAAGGCACCGAGCTATTGACCCGCAGACACATGCTCCTTTGGATCCCCTGCTCTTTGCCGACCTCTCTCGCCCATGATGCCTCCCTGCTACTCCTACCCATCGTGGCATCCACCTTTGCTTCTCCTCAAGGACAGCACCTATGCGACGGCCATAGAGGTGCTCGAACAAGGACCGAACCAGGAATGTAAAGCGGCAAGGAAGCGGCAGATCCAGGCAGTGATGGCAGCAGCACGAACTATTGACATAACGATCGACTTGGGTCCATGAAGATCATGAATCGAGAGTCGACTTGGGAAGGAATCACGCCGAATTCAAACCCTGATGTAGATCTATTGACCGAGATCGGGGATCGACCATATAACGAGCGGATCCAGTAACTATGAATTACACAATTTAATGCTTGACACCACAGAGCTTACCTATGAAATAGCACCGGAAGAAGCAGCGTGGGAGGTGTCTAGAAGAGGCAAATGACGGCTCGTGGAGCCGTGGCGACAACTGGAGGCGGTGGCGGCGGCAAGCTCCGAACAGATATGCTCTAACACAACGTTTGGCTAGGGTTTGAGGCGAAGGGATAGTTTGCTTTGGGCCTGAAATGGCATCTTATTGGAATGTCTTTATCCAAAAATACCCCCAAGTACCCCCATATTTTAAAAAGATAAAGAAGGAAAAACTAGCAGTCCTCTAGCACCACATATGCCGTTAGGGAACATCCAGACATATGTCGTTTGGGAACATCCCCACATGCCGTTTGGGAATGCCTGATTCATGGAAGTATCCATGCAAGAAAAGTTTTAGGCTAAGCAGTTTTGGGAGCTAATGCCACAAAAAAAAAAAAGGAAACCCACGATGAACTGTAAATTTGTGAAGTTTGCAATGTTCATAGGAAACCATTTATGTGATTACCCAGCGATTTTTATCAATAAAAAAAGAAGGAAACCCACGATGACTGTAAATCCGTGAAGTTGGCAATGTTTGTACGGAACCATTTATGTCATCACCCAGCGATTTCATCAACACAAAAGTAGAAGGAAACCCACAAAGAACTGTAAATCCATGAAGTTGGTAATGTTTGTAGGGAACGATTTATGTGACTACCCAGCGATTTCAACAACGCAAAGGTAGAAGGAAACCCGCATTGAACTGTATATCCATGAAGTTGGCAATGTTCGTATGGAAACATTTATGTGACTACCCAGGGATTTCATCAACACAAAAGTAGAAGGAAACCCGCATTGAACTGTAAATCCGTGAAGTTGGCAATGTTCGTATGGAAAAACTTATGTGACTACCCAGGGATTCATCAACACAAAAGTAGAAGGAAACCAGCATTGAACTGTAAATCCGTGAAGTTGGCAACGTTCATATGGAAACATTTATGTGACTACCCAGGGATTTCATCAACACAAAAGTAGAAGGAAACCCGCATTGAACTGTAAATCCGTGAAGTTGGCAATGTTCGTATGGAAAAACTTATGTGACTACCCAGGGATTCATCAACACAAAAGTAGAAGGAAACCAGCATTGAACTGTAAATCCGTGAAGTTGGCAACGTTCATATGGAAACATTTATGTGACTACCCAGGGATTTCATCAACACAAAAGTAGAAGGAAACCCGCATTGAACTGTAAATCCGTGAAGTTGGCAATGTTCGTATGGAAAAACTTATGTGACTACCCAGGGATTCATCAACACAAAAGTAGAAGGAAACCAGCATTGAACTGTAAATCCGTGAAGCTGGCAACGTTCATATGGAAACATTTATGTGACTACCCAGTGATTTCATCAACACAAAAGTAGAAGGAAACCCGCATTGAACTGTAAATCCGTGAAGTTGGCAATGTTCGTATGGAAAAACTTATGTGACTACCCAGGGATTCATCAACACAAAAGTAGAAGGAAACCAGCATTGAACTGTAAATCCGTGAAGTTGGCAACGTTCATATGGAAACATTTATGTGACTACCCAGTGATTTCATCAACACAAAAGTAGAAGGAAACCCGCATTGAACTGTAAATCCGTGAAGTTGGCAATGTTCGTATGGAAACATTTATGTAACTACCCAGCGATTTCATCAACAGCAACTAAAGTCATAATCAAACCGACATAAACGTTCCTGCCCAGGAAAATGATGAACTGATATTTACTTCAACTACCATATGTGCAGGGCATGCCCCGATCTAATGCAGAGGCTAGATACCTTATTGAACTATCTTCACGATGCATTAATGTATCGCCAAATAAAATGCCACGTGGATTCCCGCAAAGGAGTGTTGTGCCTGGTGCTACCCTCGTTAATTTCTCGACGCCTAACAGCGTAAGCGTACTCACGCAACCAGCTAAACTCGCACCAAGGCAAAAAAAAAAAAAAGAAGAAGAAGAAGAAGAAGAAAAGGCGGTGGCAGCACACCATAGCGCGGCAAGGGATTCAATCGATTTGCAGCATGGCTAAGATAAGGTAATCCCCTAGCACGCAGCACCGTACAATCCGCGGGCGCCGTCGCCAGCCGACGCAAACGGGCAGCAGCGTTTCCCCGGCTCGTTCTAGCTCGAACCGAAACGCGCGAGGAGAATCGCGCCGCGCACAGCGAGGAGCAGAGGAGAACGGGAGTGGGTGCGCCGGTTCCGTACCGTTGGATCCTGCTGCCGCGACGCGACCCTCCCCTGGCGGCGGCTAGGGTTTGGGCTGGGTGGCGCGGGGGCGCGGGTGGGGCGAGCCGCGAGATCCCAATGCCCGGCGCTGGACGGGAGGAGGAGGGCGCGGGCGAGCGGGCTCCCTCCGGCGGCGGACGGGCGGGCGGGCGGGGTCGCCTGGTTGGTCTCCCCCCGGAGCTGCGACCAGCACGCACGCGGTAGAGGAGGCAGAGACAGAGGCAGAGGAGGCTCGGGTGGGAACGCGAAGGAATTGAAGACAAGTCCAAGTCTTCCGAGGAGATCAACGAGGCTCCCGTGTAACGGAACGGGGGAGGAAGTGCGTGCGTGCGCGTGAGCGGAGTCGAACTGTCGAAGCGGAGGCGAAGCGCCGAAAGCGTACGTACCGGTACCGGTATGGTGAGCCCGGGCCCCGCTGCCGTTACAGGGACGGAGGGATCTGGGGCGTCCGTATCTCTCATCGGACGGCAGGGATGCGTGGCGTTCAGCGCGGCCCTCCTTTTACGGACGGGTTTCCACTTTCCACGTTACTGCTTTTTTTTTTGGAAAACTTCCACGTTACTGCGATCTGAAGTTTGAACGTTCCCCGTATTATACATCCTGACAGTGTTCCATAGCTCCCCTCAGAAAAAAAAAAAACAGTGTTCCATAGATGATGTAAATGTAGAAAATAACATCGACTAAGAAAATGTGAAAGTAATACATTTTTAAAACAAAAACATTGCCCCAACACATGGTATAGATTCCAAAAAGAAAAAATACTCAACATTTGCTCGTGATGTAAACCCTCGAGCAAAATGCGTCAGTTATCCAAGAAACCTCCCCGTCGTCGTTAGACCACATGGACGCCTCCTCAGACCCCGCGACCGACAATGCCGCTCCAACGCACCTCATCATGGCCACCTCCGCGATGACGGTGTAAAAACTTACATCATCTATTGCATTTGAAGGTTTTGATGACCTAAAAACCCACTTTTTATGATATAAATTTTACTCAAAACATAATTTAATGATATATTTTACATCATCTATTAAAAATGTTTTAAAGCAGCCATAAAATAAGGCAATAGTTGGTTTTCGGTATTTGGGGGCAAAAAATGGGCTCCAACACCAGTCCTATCATAAATTATTTTGCAAAAGTTTTTTGAGCAATCAAAAAAAGGGCTCTAGATGATGCAAACAGACCGTGCGACCTCGGCTACCATTCACCAAAATCCCCTCGCGGCCCACCCGCAACCTCCAGCCACCCTCTAGGTGATTTAGGCCTCCATCGACCCTAATTCTGCAGTTATTTCTGGGAATAGCGCTTGTGTTGTTCCCGTGATCTCTGCCGATTCGGGGAAGGAAGGGTGTAGGGATCTGGTACAGGCTGTAAAAGGGGATTTTTCTATAATCCTGAACCCATCTATGGTCTCCTCTGGGAAGTTTCCTATTAATTTGAAGGATTTAGAGAGGAATCATAGGGGAGAGGAATTGATTATGGGAATACCTTATATTGTTTATGATCCTGTGTCTATTGAGGGAAATTTTCTGAATAATGGACGGTATGTTAGGAAACTGGACTTTTTAGGACATTCATTTTGTAATCGGTGTTTTAATTCATTTGGAGAGGATGCATTGTTATGGGAGTATGGAGGCTATTTTTGGCCTTTTGGCAAGAGCTGTTGGTCCTCTTGCAACCCATTCCAACATCCTTTCGTCTGTGCCTCCTCCTTTCCAAACTGTGTTGTAGTTCTCATAGACATGTATATCAAGGGAGAGGTAGAGGTGAGGTCTATGAAGATGCTCCAGGAGACAGTTGAGAGTGGCGGTGGGGTGCCGGTTCCTGCATTGCAGATGGATGCTCCGGTAGTAGGTCTGGCCTCTCCGCCAGCCTCCGGCGAGGCGACCGAGTCTCCGTCTCCAGCAACTCATGGCTGCTTGGGGAAGATGGCTGCTAGACGTACCCGAGGCGATTGCTCCCCCCTGATCATCGACATGGAGGCGGCCCGAAAGGCTGTCAGGGGGTTCATGGTGGTGGGGCGCCTTCTCTCACCCTTCCATGTCAATCCCCATTCCATTGTCGATGAGCTGCGCGCCACAGCTTGGAAGAGTCAAGGGGCGATAACTGTCCAAGAAGTGGCAAGCGAGGACGGGAGATTTGTTCTAAACTTCGTGGCTGAAGGAGACCGACGCTTTGTGCTCAAGGCGCAGCCGTGGCACTATAGGCGGGACGGGGTCATCTTTGCCGAGTTCGATGGCAAAGGCGATCCCACGGAAGTTGATCTGGGTGTCATGGCCATTTGGGCCCAGGTACGCGATCTCCCCTTCGAGCTCAAGACTGAAAGTATGGGTCGGATGCTCGAGGATCAATTGGGGGAGGTGCTAGAGGTCTCTCATCGCAACCACATCATTGTTGAAAAATTCCTGCGTGTGCGTATCGAGATTTTGCTTCATGAGCCCCTTAAGACCTCTGTAGGCTTTACTCCTTTGGGTAGTTCTAAGCAGCTGAAGTTTGATGTGCGCTACGAGAAACTTCCATTGCATTGTGATTGTTGTGGGTTGGTAGGGCATACCTCTGAGAGATTTTGTAACATCCCTAGTGAGAAAAGAGTTCCTAGCTACCCAAAAAATCTTAGTGTAGAAGCTTACTGGAAGAGTCAAGGCACAAGCAAGAGAGCTCTAAAATTTGGGAGTTTTCCTCAAGGTGATATGATCCCGAAGGAAGGAACTGAAGGCAGTATTTCTGATGGTATTGTTGTCAAGGTGACTACGGCGGTGAGGGGCCTCAAAGTGGCTGATAAAGCCCCTGCTCCTCCAGACAAGATGGATGCTTCCACGGAGGCAATGGTGGCTGCGTCTAGTAAAGCGTCAACTGCTTCGGTGGGGGCTAAGTTTTCAGCTCAGGCTGACCCCAAGCTTGGCCAGGAGGGCCGGGTTGGGGGGAGCCGTCGCTGAACATGGGTGCTGCTGTTTTTGGCCACCTGGAGCGACACCTGACCCAATCTGTACCGGCTGGGATTGGCCAGGAGGGTGTGGATCAGTTGGAGAGATGCTCAGCTGGAATAGGTTACTCTGGCCAGGACCCCAAAATGGATGCTGCTGCTAATAAGCAGCTCCTATTCCAGCCAGGGGTCTTGGAAGCGCTCTCCGGAGCTGTGGCTGCGCGTCTGGCTTCACCTGGAGAAGGAAACGCTAATGCAAATCTCTGTTTCAGGTTTAATGCTAACAAGAAAACCACACAAAATCTTCGTGGAAAGAAGGGGGAGAAAGATAGAAAATACAGGGAGGTTAACAAAGGCGGGGAGGCACGTGCTAAGGTCGTGGGTAACAAAAGGAAACTTTTTACTCATGCCCAACCTACTGGTAGTGAGGTAGAATTTTCTTTTGAGAAGTCTCTGGATAGGTATGAACGCATGCTCTATGGTGATGTTTCTGTCTCCTCTAAGCGGGTGTGCATGGGCAGAGTGGAAGTTGTGAAGGATGGAGAGGGTATTGTTTCACATGTTGCCAAGGAGATAGAGGAGGAGGATGAAGAGTACGTGCATAAAGGGGCAGAATCTGTTGATGAAGAGAAAGAACACTATGGCACATCGGCGGCCTCCGAGGAGGAGGACCGCCGGGCCAAATGAAAATCCTGGGATGGAACTGTCGTGGTATGCTCTCAAACACGGCAATTCGCGAGCTTTTGGCCCTCCAAGGGCGTATCAAGGCAGAGCTTATTTTTCTTTCAGAGTCGCATTTTGAATAAATGTAAAGCCGATGAGTTGCGTCGTGTCTTAAATTTTGATTCTATGTATGTAATGGAGAGTGATGGTCGGGCCGGTGGCCTTGTTTTATTTTACCATAAGATTAATAAAGTTGTGTTGAACTACGCATCGCCTCATTTATTGATGTTTTGTTCATGCATGAGAATATTGTACAATGGCGTTTTACAGGGTTCTATGGTTACCCCAATTGGAATGATCGAGTCCTATCCTGGGATGAAATCCGTCATTTGCATAGTAAAGGCGACCACCCGTGGCTTGTCATGGGTGATTTTAATGAAATTTTATTTTCTTCAGAAAAGGAAGGTGGTAATGCGAGACCAAACACAATGATGAGAGTCTTTCGTGAGTGCTTAATGGACTGCGGTTTAGAGGATTTAGGCTATATTGGTGATCCTTTTACATGGAGTAGAGGTGAAATTAGAGAGCGTCTCGATCGGGCTGTTTGCAATATCAGGTGGGCAAACAAATTCCCGAGAGCTGTGATTATCAACGAAGAACACATTCACTCTGACCATCGTCCTTTGGTCTTGGACATGACATATATGGATGAAAATTTGTTCAAACGTCCACAGGGGAGAGTGAGACAATTTGAAGCAAAATGGCTGAAGGAAGACACAATTTTTGAGATAGTGAAAACGTTCTGGGAAAAAGCAAAGGTTGCTGGCATTGGACCATTTCTTGCCGATCGCACCCGAGCCGTGCATGCTGATCTACACACTTGGGACCAGGAAACTCTTAAAGGGCCGAAACAGAGAATTAATAAATTAAAAAAAGAACTAGAGAAAGTGAGGCGTGGTCCGTTATGCGCAGAATCGCTCACACGACAGAAGGAAATTATAGTTCTCATCGAGAATTTGTTGGATCAAGAGGAAATTTTCTGGCTACAGAGAGGTCGAGCAAATTGGCTAATGCATGGGGACCGCAACACCTCATTTTTCCACAACGCCGCAAGGGTCCGAAAAAGAAGAAATAATATTAAGCAACTTCTGGATGATTCTGGAATTTGGAGGAGAGAGGGCGAACTAAAGATTCATATTACAGATTATTTTTCAAATCCTTTCACCTCAGAGATTGTGCATCCGGATCAAGAAGTTTTATCTCTCGTTCGTAGAAGAGTATCTTCGGACATGAACAATGTTCTCTTGGCCCCTTATACTGCGGAAGATGTTCGTAAGGCTCTGTTCGATATTGGGGATTTAAAGGCTCCTGGACCAGATGGTCTCCATGCTATATTCTATAAAAGATTTTGGCCCATGCTGGGAGAAGACCTAGTTCAAGAGATCTTGCAAGCTATTAACACATCCACTATCCCAGAGGGGTGGAATGACACGATGATTGTGTTGATTCCTAAGGTTAACGCGCCTCAGAGGATGACCCAATTTAGGCCAATCAGTCTTTGTAATGTGGTCTATAAGATTATTGCCAAAATGGTGGCGTCCAGGCTGAAGGCTCTTCTCCCTGAGATTATTAGTCCTACGCAGAGTGCCTTTGTGCCTGGTAGACTGATAACGGATAGCATTCTAGTGGCTTATGAATGTTTTCACACAATTAAAAACAGAAGAGAAGGCAAAGAAGGGTTATGTGCGATTAAGCTCGATATGCATAAAGCGTATGACAAAGTTGAATGGCCTTTTCTAAAGGTAATTATGTTGAGGTTAGGCTTCCATCAGAACCTGGTTAACTTCATTATGCAATGTGTACCAACTGTCAAATATAAGGTACGTATTAATGGGGACGAGAGTGAGAGCTTTACACCGACAAGGGGTTTGAGGCAGGGGGTCCGTTGTCACCTTATCTGTTCCTATTATGCACTGAAGATTTGAATGCATTACTTACACACGCTAAGGAAAGTGAACATATAGTGGGAGTGAAAGTATGTAGAGATGCCCCATCCATCACAAACCTACTCTTTGCGGATGATTCGTTGATTCTTATGAAGGCCAATAATGAGAGTGTGATAGCTCTCAAAACAGTACTAGATTCATATTGTGCGGCTTCGGGACAATTGGTTAGCGCAGATAAATCTAGCATCTTCTTCAGTCCTAATACGAAGGTGGAAGTCAGAGTACAAGTGTGTACGACTCTTAATATGTAGACTGAGGCCCTAAATGATAAATATCTGGGATTGCCAGCACATGTGGGATTAGACAAAACAGAATGTTTCCAATTTCTGGTCGAGAGAATTATTAAAAGAATTAGCGGTTGGAAGGAAAAACTTCTCTCTGTTGGAGGAAAGGAGATCCTGCTCAAAGCTGTTGTCCAAGCCATACCCACTTATGCAATGTCGGTCTTTAAAATTCCTAAAAAAAATTGTAAAGGAATTATTGACGCGATAGCTCATTTCTGGTGGGGAGACGAGAAAAACCAGAGAAGGATGCATTGGATGGCTTGGTGGAAGATGTGTGTTCCGAAAGATGAAGGAGGAATTGGTTTTCGTGATATTCACTGTTTTAACTTAGCAATGCTCGCGAAACAGGCGTGGCGTCTCCTTGACAGCCCTGATTCTTTATGTGCTACTATCCTAAGGGCCAAATATTATCCTGATGGTGATCTCATGAATACTAAATTAAGGAAAGGGTCTTCCTTTACGTGGCAGAGTATTATAGCCGGGGTGAATACTCTAAAAAATGGTTATATCTGGCGTGTGGGGAATGGACAAAGTATAAGAATCTGGGATGACGCTTGGATCCCGAATTGTGCTAATAGGAAAGTAGTAACACCAAAGGGTGGAATCCTGCTCTCTAAAGTGGTTGACCTAATTGACCCTATTACAAATAGTTGGGACAAAGACCTTATTACACACACATTGTGGCCTATTGATGCGCAGAGAATTCTCTCAATTCCATTGCCACTAAATGATATGCCATACTTTATTGCGTGGAGCTATACGAAGAATGGTATGTTCTCAGTTAAATCTGCATATTTGATAGAATGGAACCATCAACATGAAGGTAAGTTAAGACATGCCAATGGGATGGGTCGTTCAACGGTAAATCCTATTTGGGAAAAGATCTGGAAATTATCTTGCCCGGCAAAGGTTAAGATTTTCATCTGGCGTACACTACATGGCACTCTTCCTTGTCGTGCTACGCTTGCAGATAGGCATATGAAAGTTTCACCAATATGTCCTCAGTGTTCTGGGGGTCTTGAAGATACTAAGCATTTGCTATTTCAGTGCTCTAAAGCACAGGAAGTCTGAAAGAGATTAGGAATGGATGATATTATTGAGAAAGCTTGTGAGATTGATAGGGCTGGTGAGGCAGTATTGGAATATTTACTGCTTTTACCTGACCAAGAATTGAGGATTACTAGCAAAAGGGCCCGTGCGTTGCAACGGGAGAGAAAAATACCACACACTTTTTAATCTTTTTTATAATCATTTTGATTTATTAAAATAATAAGCTAACTAATGTAGTCAATCCTATCCTATTTTGTTGAGGAATCAACCCGTCCATTGTTAATTCCACCATGATGAGAAATTGAGCAGGACAAGCAAAGCAAAACAAAGAGGCTACGTGAATTGATCAATGGACTGTTATCTTATTTCACCGATGGGGTAGAGAATGTGGGATCAGATGATAAACTGAAGGTGGTGTTCCATTCTCTGTCTCTACAACAATACAATCTTACATTCAATACATTCATTCATCAGCAAAAAAATCCCCACAAAACAAAATTTCTTGTCGGTGCTTGGCACACGCTTGGAGGCATAAGGAGGGGATCTCACCAGATGATGAGTTCCTGCCGGAGGAGGGGATACGATGAGGGGAGCAAGGGTTAGGCGCCTCTATCTGGCCATAAGGAGTCGCCGTTGCCGCGCCATAACCTCGGAGTTCCCCGTGTGAGCCATGGAGGGCCGCCTCCACCTGCAAGTACTTCGCTCCGCCACGCCTTATCCGCACGCCGCCGCTGTTCTGCATCGAACAGACGCATCATCCCCAGTCACTGTAGCTGTCACGTTGATTTGATTCAGAAGATGTGCTCGAGTGCCGAAACGGAGGCAGCAAGCGGCCAGAGGTACGGCCGCCGAGGCGGGTTGGTTGAGATCGACAACAGTGGTGGTTGAGGTCGGCCACGACGGCGAGTGGTGTGGCAGCGGCCTGGGCACAGGCCAGGGTGGACCAGGGTCGATGTGATGTGCTCGAGCGCCGCAACGGGGGTAGTGAGCGGGGAGAGATACGCCCGCGGAGGCGGGTGGGTTGAGATCGACAGCGGTGGCGCTTGAGGTCGGCCGCGGCGGCGAGTGGTGTGGCGGCGGCCTGGGCACAGGCCAGGGTGGCCCAGGGTCGACGGGAGGAGGCGATGCGTACGGGTATAATTTTTGCAGCGAATCGTTTTTTCCTTTTGCGTTGCAGATAAATGATGGAGCGCGGGTTGAATAACAAAAATTACAGGGGCTTTTTTATAAAAATGTCGCGGTGGGTTTTCCGACGGAAGCAATAGCCGCTTTATTATTAGGTATAGATGGGACGCCATAACGTTCGTGAAATGATAGCAATTTCTACATGGTATTTATGGTGGGAAAGGCGAAAACTGGTGCATAACGAGAATACTCAGAATGTGCATATGATATCTATGGGTATATTGGCTCTAACAACAAATTTTATCAGTGCATCATCCCCAAAGGCATCCATTAGAAAAGAGGGATGGTCCCATCCACCTAGGGGTTTTGTAAAACTTAACGTCGATGCTTCTTTTGATCATGATCTGTTACGGGATACGATGGGGGTGGTTCTTCGAGATGGCAAAGGAAATTTCATTACAAGGGGTAATAGCAAGATTGACCACTGCTCGGATGTATTGATGGCTGAAGCAATAGCTCTCAGATTTGGTCTAACTCTAGCGCAAAAGGTGGGATGTAATCGTCTTATTATCATCTCAGACAATATGGAGGTTATTGAGACAATGGAGGAAGGAGGACGATCTGCGGGAGCGGCGGCTGCAATTTTTGATGATTATTTCCATTTTGCTTGTGATTTTGTTGCTAGTAGATTTGAACATTGTAATAGAGAAGCTAATAAAGTAGCTCATGAATTTGCTAGATTAGCTAAATTTTCTAGGGCTTCTGACTGGTTTGATGAACCACCAGATGAAGTTGTATTGATTCTTTTAAACGATGTTTTGATTATATGTAATGAATAAAGATCTTGTTTTCCTTAAGCCTCCTTTGATTCATAAGATTAGAATATCATAGAAATAGAAAAATCACAGGAAGTGAGATGACATGCATCTCAGTTCCTATAAAGAAAGACATGTCATTTGATGCATATGATAGGAATTTTTTGTTGAGTCTAGGCTAATGCCTTTTTTCCTTTTTGAAATGTGGAGAATTGGTTTCTATCCTTTGAAATGCTTAAACTGAGGAGGCTCTACTAGCTAGATTTTTTGGGGGATGGATCCTGATTTCTCGATACAAACACATTGTTTATTCAGTTCGACAAGCTTGAAGGTAGTTGCCGCTTTATCTTCCGATAAATGTTCATAGCTAAACTCACTGCCCCGAGGACATAGCTTACCAATCCCATCTTTATCTTCGTGATCATCTTTTTTTTATAGAAAAGGAGGAATACCTCCAGCATCTGCATAAGAAAGATGCATGCGGTCCCTTTATTAAATAAATCTAAAAAAAAGTCAGCGGTCCAAATACAATCTTCTAAAGAAGCTGTGAAGTAATCTTAAAATGAAAAAATGCCACAACCGACGGAAAATAGGACTAGATGCCTAACCACCTATCCTACTAGTGGATCGTCATCCAAATCGGCTGTAGATATCCCGAGCTACCTTCTCCCATCAGGTAGACCCAGTAACCAAAGGCTCCATGGTTTCTGCACGGGTGAACAACGACCACGTGCAATGTAATACCTACAAAAAAATTGTACGATTTTGTCTGTTGAAAACCATGTCATTTCTGCAATTCCATATAGCCCATAGTAAAGCACATACTCCTATCCGAATATATCTCGCAGTATATATCTCTACTCCATTTAACCACGTCCCAAATAACGTGTGCATACTATATGGAGGTATGATATTAATGGCTATATGAATGGATCTCCACAAAAGTTTTGCTTACGGACAGTCTAGAAAAAGGTGTTTGATGGTCTCATGGTGATCACAGAAGCTGCATCTTGTGTTGCCCTCCCAATTACGCTTTGCCAAATTATCTTTAGTGGAAATCACCTCCTTGTGAAAGAACCATATGAAGACTTTGATTCTTAAGGGCACTTTGATCTTCCAAATATGAATGGACTTGGAAATTGGTCCAGAGTCAATAAGGTTCAAATACATCGATTTCACCGAGAAGATGTCATTCGTAGATAACTTCCAATGAAGTCTATCAGGTTCATCCAATAGATGAACATCCATCAACCTTCTGACTAGATGAAGCTAAGCCGCCCATTGATCACCCACTAGAGCCCTTCGGAATTGTATATTTAGACGATCAGACTGTAATACTGTAGCAATGTAAGCCTCCTTACGTTGTACAATATTATAGAGAAAAGGATATTGCGTGGCTAGCGAGATCTCCCCCAACCACGTATCCTCCGATAATCTTCGTGATCATCTGACAGGGTGTTTACTGGCCGAAAGACTGTATCCGGGGTAGGACACTCGCTCCATGTTAAACATGTCGAGGTCGATGTTAGTTACTCCCACCGTTCTTAAATATAAATCTTTTTAAAATATTTACTAGAGGAGTACATACAAAACAAAATAAATGAATCAATACTCTAAAATATATCTATATACATTCGTATGTAGTTTTTTGATGAAACCTTTAAAGAATTATATTTAAAAACGTAGGAAGTATCGAGCAAGAAGACCGTGTTCTGTATCAGGGACATGATCTGTGTATTTGTGCGCTGCAACATGTTGCTTATTATGTGTACTCTTATGTTATAACTATATGGATTTCATGTTGCATCCCTCATAAATAATTTTGGTAGCTTAGTATTTTTCTTTTGGCGAATTTTGTATGGTTTGAAAATTTTATAAGGGCGAACTGTGACACTGCACCAAATGTTGGGGCCCTTACCAGCAACAACAGGGGGCCAGTTTGCAGGCAAGGGCTGCCAGTGTGCAGTCTCCCAAGAACAAAGGTTTGGGGCCATTGGGCTACACTCTGAAATACCAAGACTTAGAGCATCTACAATAGCAGCTTGCAAATCCAACTCCCCAAATGTTGGGGGACACATGTAACGACCAAGATGCGGTCCTTTCCGATCTGGGGGTCGAGGCCCCGAATAGGAAAGAAGCGCATCTAAGTGTTTTGCAAGCAAGTAAACATAGCACATAATAGTAAATAAAGTAGACAATCTGGGTTCAACTGTCTTCTTATTAATGATACAGAGTACAACGCAGATACAATCAATGTAGTTCCGGTACGGACTACAAAACAAGGAAAATGCTATGCTACCCGCTGCAGGCCCACGATCACGACCACGGCTCAGTCCTCTGGATAGTTCACGTAAAGGCGATCTGTCTCCTCGTCGTACTGCCACGCCAGCTGGGTGCCGTCGGGATCATCTGCCTCTGGGGTACCTGTACCTGCTGGGAGTTTCGGAGGAATCCGTGAGTCACGGGGACTCAGCAATCTAAGACCTTGGTGCCAGACCTAGTCATGTTAATGGGTAAGGAAGGGATGAAGTGTTTCCGGCTGCTGCATCCTAAGATTGAATAAGTGGCTAGCTTACGCAAAGGGAAAAATGACAATGGTATATGCTAACGATCGAGAACACTTGATCAGAAAGTGATCCTGAACACCTACCTACGTCATACATAACCCCTCCGTGTTCCCGATCGAAGAGAGATCTTCGAAGGGACAGTCACGGTTACGCACTCAGTTGGCATGTTTATTAGTTTATGTTCAAGTTCTCTAATACCGGATGTTAACAAATATTCCAAGTTGCCACATAACCGCGGGCACGGCTTTCCGAAAAGATTAAACCCTGCAGGGGTGCTCCAACTAGTCCATCACAAACGAACACAGGCCGCAAAGGCATCCTCTATCACGAATCTCGTGATCTCGTCGGATTCCTTAGAGGAAAACCTCAACTCTGGGGGAAACCAAAGCTTCACCGGGATTCCGTGCGCAAGATACACCGCTAAGACAAGACAAGACTAGCAGGACCTCCCGACGTGTCGACGACCCTGATAAGAGCCGCGTATCTCAGTCTCAGGACACGCCGGATGAGCGATGGTTACCACGCCAAAACTCCGAGTTGCCCCGGGGAGCGTAATAAGCTGCTCTGGTTTGGACCAACACTCATGAGGAGCACTGGCCCGGGTTGTTGATTAAGAAACCTCGGGGTAGCTATTCCCTATGCAGTTTATTATTAAGTGATTAGCAAATAGTACCAATGTTGGGTCCTGCCGGACAAGCCTTAACACTACGCGATTTATCAAGGGGGTCCCCATAACAACCCCGAACGTGTTAGGAGCGATCAATATGGAATCAAACACCGGTAACCGGTAACTAAGGCGGCAATAACGGAACAAGACACCCGGCAAAAGGCTAGGCCTCCCGTCATTTACCAAATATATAGGTACATTAAATAAATAACAGAAATTAATATAATGATATCAAGCTCATGGCAACTCATGAGTTATAAACACCTGCAACTAACAATGCTAACATTAGTAGCTGAGCAAGCCTACCTAGCCATGCAAATTTGCTAGGAAAGAGTAAGGTGTTTGGGCTCATGGCATATGAAGAGGCAATATATCATCAGTGGTAGGCAGCGAGCAATATGACGTGGAATCGAAACTAACATAACAAGTCTAGATATGGGATCAAGGTCATGTCATCTTGCCTGTGATATCCTCAGCTTGGAATGGTTCTGGATCGTCCTGCACGTACTCTCCTGACTCCACGTAATCGGTCTCCGCTCCCGGTGCTACCCAACACAAGAATGACAGCCAATGAACAGCAGCACCAAGAAATGCAACATTCACATGATGCATGAGATGAAAGTTGAGCATGCACCACTATTTCTAACACTAGCACAAGCACGAATAACTACAACAAGTTCCTGGACAGAACTTTGCACTAAAATATTTGGACATGCATGGGAATGATATGAACAGATGCATCTCGTAAAAACGGTGCAAAACCATTTAAAGAACTTTGCAAACGGAGCTACGGATCAACGGGAATCAACGAAACCGATATGAAGCCCTACGTGAAAGATTCATCACCACACACACAATTGGCACAAATCTGGTGTTCCCAGGTTGCCAAGACATATATGAACCCAACATGAATGAAATGGAGAAAGGTAGAACACTCCAACAACAATTAAACGCAAACTTTGAACAAAATGTCAAAACTACGCAATCTGCCAGTTTCTGCATCTTAGCTGTTTGAGAGCAACATGCAACATAGCTACAGGTCTTCAAACATGACAAATAATATATGTGGATGTTGCCAACCAAGAATACTACCATCTCCAGTAAGAATCACAGCAAAAGGAATTAAACTCTAGAAGATACAAGGCCACAAACTTTCCCAAAACCATCAGTTCTCAGGGACTTAGTGAAAATTCCTGCACCTGAGTTTCTGTTTCTGTTCTGAAGCTTTTTGACAGCAATCAAAACACAATCTACTGGACTCCAAATGACTTGAAAATTGACAGGAAGCTTCAAAACCATACCAGGTTCAAAACACTAGCACTGAACTAAGTCCAGTTCCCAACATAATGACCAGCACAACCTTATTTACAGGGGAAGAAAATGTTTCCAGCACTCCAGACTTAGTGAAATTTTCAGAGTTCAAAAATCTGGAATTTTTCCAGCCACATGCCCACTTTGTCTAGGCATAGTTTGCACACACATGTCTCCAAGAGGTGTTTGACACCACTATGGTGTTGAGCACAAACCCCTACAACTAGCACACCAAGACCCATGCCTTAGGGCTCCTTCTATACCATGGGAACAAGGCCCAAACTTTCAACAAAGTGCATATGCAATCCATAAGGTATGCTCCTAAGATGACAAGTAAATAGGAGAGTTTCATGTGCACAATGACAAAGTGACATGGGGGTTTGAACCCCATGTTTGTGTCATGCACATCAACAACACCAACACCCATATCACAATACTACTAGATTCAAGCACAACACAATAGGATTCTAAGCTAACAAGAGAGTATGCACACCTCCACATATGGGCATGTGATGGTGCACACTCTCACATGTATTCCACTTCTTTTACAACAACATCATGCCCTTAAACCTAAGGAAAACTAGAGGGGGTAAGAAACTAAGCAAGTAACTTGGTAGCATCAACTCTCAAACACTTTTAGTAGGTACCACAAGTGGTGTGCACTCACAACAACATCATCTCCATTCCTACACATGTTATGATGGCAATGAACACTAGGATAAGCTCTCACACACAATTATATGTGGTGGGGAGGGCACCCCTTCATCCACACACTTGCACAAGGCCACCCTCATGAGGGCAACTAGCACCCACATGCACTAGACTAGCAAGGCACCCAAGTGAGAGCACCAATATAAACACACTCTCACACACATCACACCTCAAGCACCATTTACGAGCACCTAGGCCCACACCACTACTACCATCACAATACTTCTCCTACTTCCTCAACAAGTGACATGGAAGGGAGGAACATAGGCATGGATTCACACCACTACTATCATCACAAACTACTCCTACACCTCCTACAATTAACATGGAAGGGAGAAATACATAGGTCAAAATATACTCTGAGCTGGACATGGGGTTGCTCACATAGCAAGGGAAAAAAAAAGACTGCAAAACAAGAAAAAAAGAACAAAAGAAAAAGAAATCTGGGCTGACTGGGATTCGAACCCCAGCCCCCTGATACAACAATACCACAACCCACCACTACGCTGCTGCTACGGTTGTTAACAAGAGAGGAGGGAATAGCAAGGTAAGTTGACTGCATGCCCTTTGATACGAATAAAATCAAAAACAACCACCAAAAGGCGCCGAGGGGGGGACTCGAACCCACGCCCTCCTACAGGCGCTAGAATAAGCCAGCACTACACTACCATCGGGCTACGGATCGGGAACTCGTTAGAGCAGCAGGTAAAAATAGTAAAACACTCCTCTCGCGAGAAGTATCCCGCCGGCGGCCGGAGCCGAGGACGCTGGCGGCGCCACTCCCGGCCACCACCGGCAGGGGAAACCGTCGGCGGGGCCCGCGGGACTCCCGGGGGATCCATTTTTGCCCTGAGCACGGGAGAAGGAGCACCCTTGGCTGCCTTGAACTGCAGCGGCGTTCCTGCTACGCTGCAGTTCGCCTGGGAGCACGGGACAGAGAGCTTGACGGGCCTCCCTGCTAGCGCTGCCGCGCTGCACTACCGACGACGAGGGGGGGGGGGGTCCCTCTGGTCACGCGCTACCGTCGAGGGAAGGAGGAAGCCCCTGTTACCACCCCTACCTCTAACAGCAACAACTAACACTCGTACTCTGCACGTACACGCAACAACAGCCCCCTGACGAACGCCGGCAGGGAAGACGACGACCTCGCCGCGGATCGGGACTGGACTGAGGAGGAGGAAGCACTGGGCGGCGGGCCTCACCTTGGGGCGAAGAGGGGGCGCCGCACGGGGCGGAGGACGCCGGAGGCGAAGAAGAGGAGCCGCGCAGTTCGCCCGGTTCGCCCAGAAGACGGGGACGAGCTCGACGGGGGGGGGGGGGGGGCGCCTCGGGGTCCTAGCGCCGGGAATGGGACGCGGGGAGCCGCCCCGAGCCCCCGGACATGGCGCCCAGTGCCGGAGACGACGGATCGGCGGTTAGACGGAGGAGGCGCTGCACCCTCTCTCTCTGCTTTCTCTCAGAACTTACCAGGGAAGAACGAGGGCACGAGGGAAACTGGCGGCGCTGGGGAGGAAAGGAGAGGGAACCCTAGGGTGGAGGAGGAGGTCTCGGGCTCCTTTTAACGCCTCGGGAGGCGAGCTCGAGCCGCTAGATCGAGAAGAGGGCGATCGGGAGGTTGAGCGCGCGTCGTACATGAGGTGACGTCGGGAGGAAGAAGGAGCGCTCGCCGGTGGGCTCTATCGCCAGGGAAGTCCAACTGGGCCAGCACGGGAGAAGGCTTGATGGGCCAGGGAAAGCATTAGACACCCAGGTAGTTTAACCAAATATAACAACAGAGGAAGGAATGCTTTCAGGGAAGAAAAAATATTACCCAAGAAAAATACTGGGATAAAAAATTAAAAGGAAAATCCTGCTAGACACAAAAAAATAATAGCCCAATAGGGAAAAATAGGAATGCAATATTTGGAGATGTTCGAAATAAATGCAAAACAGTAATTAACCTACTGTTTTGTATTTATTTGCACCACCAAAATCAAAGAATCAAATCAGAAAAATTGCACCCCTTCATAAGCAATTTTTATCTACCCACTAGACATTTTAGAAACATCTTTGAGAAAAAGGAATTTTGACAAGAATAAAAATAGGAGGGGAAAAGGAGTTTGAAAGCAAGAGCTTAAAAGACTAGCACTCACTCTTGCATCACACGCACCATTATCACATGCTCACAAGGTAGTGCAAAACCACCACTTAATCCTAGCAAGATCACATGCACTCACAACACCACAACGCTACTCCCATTAGACTCAAATGCAACATGATCATGGCATGCAATCCTAAGTATGGCAAGGAATGATATGTGATTCATGCATGCAAGGGAAGTAAGCACTAGGGATCACACATGGATTCATGGCACAAAATGATAGCATCAAGAAATCTGACAAGGTGGCCCCACATGGAAGGTTACAAGAAGGGAAAGTTCTACACTTGGGGCACTACAAACTCTCCCACACTACAAAGAAGATCTCGACCCCGAGATCTAAGACTGAAAGAAATCGGGAAATTCGGAACGGAGGTGATCCTCGCGTTCCCACGTAGCCTCTTTATCGGAATGGTGTGACCACTGCACTTTGAGAAACTTGACAGACTTGTTACGGGTCTTGCGCTCAGTCGCCTCGAGAACCGCAACTGGATGCTCGCGATAAGAGAGGTCAGGCTGGAGATCGATATCCTGAAGATGCACGGTGCGCTCGGGGTTCTTGAAACACCTCCGAAGCTGAGAAACATGGAACACGTCATGGACATTTGCAAAGGTTGACGGAAGCTCGAGCTAGTACGCGAGGTCACCCCTCTTGCCAACCACTCTGAACGGACCAACGAAACGAGGCGCAAGCTTGCCTTTGATGCCAAAACGCTGCATACCCTTCATAGACGAAACCTTGAGATAGACAAAATCATCAAGCTCATACGACATGTCACGGTGCTTGCTATCATAATAGCTCTTCTGACGGGACTGAGCTGCTCTGAGGTTGTTGCGAATGATCCGACACATCTCCTCAGCTTCTTCTATCATATCATTGCCAAGGATCTGACGCTCGCCTGTCTGGGACCAGTTGAGCGGAGTACGACACTTCCTGCCATAGAGGATCTCGAACGGAGCCTTGCCAGAACTAGCTTGATAACTGTTGTTATATGAGAACTCCGCAAAAGGCAGACAATCCTCCCACTTCATGCCAAAGGAGATAACACAGGCTCTCAGCATGTCCTCAAGAACTTGATTCACCCTCTCAACTTGACCACTAGTCTGAGGATGGAACGCTGTGCTGAAGCGGATCTTCGTGCCCATAGCAGACTGAAACGAGTCCCAGAACTTGGAAGTGAAGATACTCCCGCGATCTGATGAGATCATCATGGGTACACCGTGCAACGAGACAATCCTCGAGGTGTACAACTCTGCCAGCTGAGCTGCTGAAATGGACTCCTTGACTGGAAGGAAATGCGCCACTTTACTCAATTTGTCGATGACGACGAAGATAGCGTCATTGCCCTTCTTGGACTTCGGAAACCCTGTGACGAAGTCCATCTCAATGTGATCGAACTTCCACTCGGGAATCGACAACGGCTGCAAGAGGCCCGCTGGTCTTTGATGTTCTGCTTTCACCCTTCGACATACATCACACTCATTGACGAATTGAGCAATTTCACGCTTCATACGGGTCCACCAGAACGACTGCTTCAAGTCATGGTACATCTTGGAACTTCCCGGATGAATAGAAAGCAGAGAATTGTGAGCTTCTTCCATGATCACCTTCCTGAGATCACCTTTCGGGACGACAAGGCGGTCCTCGAAAAACAAAGTGTCTCTGGCATCCACAGTGAAACACTTATACTTGGGAAGGCTCTTTCCCACACCAATCTTGACCTTCTTCACCATAGTATCAAGTAGCTGAGCTGCTCTGACCTGATCTTCCAAGGTAGGAGAGATCTGAAGGTTCGCCAGAAAACCCTGAGGAACCAGCTGAAGATTGAGCTTCCTGAAAGACTCAGAAAGACCCGGCTGGAGAGGTTGCAGAATCAGACTGTTGCAATATGCTTTCCTGCTCAATGCATCTGCCACAACATTTGCCTTGCCTGGCGTGTACTCAACACTCGGATTAAAATCCTGGAGCATTTCCACCCAACGTGTTTGTCGAAGATTCAAGTTAGGCTGAGTGAAGATATACTTGAGGCTCTTGTGATCGGTGAACACTTCAACCTTACGTTCCAACAAGAGATGTCTCCAAGTCATCAAGGCGTGCACCACAGCTGCTAGCTCGAGATCGTGCACAGGATAGTTCTTCTCCGCAGGCTTCAGCTGCCTGGAGGTATAAGCAACCACCTTCCTATCTTGCATCAAGACTGCACCAAAACCCTGAAGAGAAGCATCGCAAAAGACCTGGTACGGCTTGGAATCATCCGGAGGAGCCAATACCGAAGTGGAGGTAAGCTTCTCTTTGAGTGTATCAAAAGCCAGTTGACACTCTGGAGACCACACATACTTGACACCCTTCTGAAGAAGACTAGAGAGCGGCTTGGCGATTTTGGAGAAGTTCTCAACGAATCTTCTGCAATATCCGGCAAGACCGAGAAAGCTTCGAAGCTGCTTCACATTCTGCGGAGGTTCCCATTCAACAATGGCCTGAACCTTGGACGGGTCAACCTTAATGCCCTCGGCAGAGATAATATGCCCAAGATACACCACTTCTTTCAGCCAGAACTCACACTTGGAAAACTTGGCATAAAGCTTGTATTCTCTCAGTTTATCAAGCACCAACCTGAGATGTTTCTCATGTTCTTCCTCATCCTCAGAAAAGACTAGAATGTCATCGAGATAAAGCAAGACAAACTCATTCTTGAATGGCGAGAAGATATAGTTCATCAATCGGCAAAAAGTCGGAGGAGCATTAGACAGACCAAAAGACATGACCGTATACTCATATGAGCCAAAACTGGTCCTGAATGCCGTCTTCGGAATGTCTTCCTCACGAATGCGAATCTGATGATGGCCCATCCTGAGATCAAGCTTGGAGAATACTTTAGCACCTTTCAACTGCTCGAACAACTCATTTATGTTCGGAAGTGGGTATTTGTTCTTGATTGTCTTCTTGTTCAATGGGCGGTAATCGACACACAGTCGTTCCGTGCCATCTTTCTTCTTGACAAACAGAACACCACATCCCCACGGAGACGAGCTTGGTCTGATCAAACCCAAACGCTCCTACTCATCGAGTTGTCTCTTGAGTTCCTTCAACTCTTCTGGACCCAGCTTGTACGGCCGCTTGCACACTGGCTCTGTGCCTGGCTCAAGCTCAATGACGAACTCCACTTCACGGTGCGGAGGCATCCCTGGCAACTCTTCAGGAAACACGTCCTGATATTCGCAGACTACCGGAACTTGCTCAATGGGATTGATCTCACCCTTTTCATTCAAGGAGAACAAGCGGACTGTGTCATCGCGCGCCGCGAATATAATCACATCTTCCGAAGAGTGGGTCAGCTTCACTTCTTTAGCTTCACAATCAATTGATGCCTTATTCATGGCCAACCAGTCCATACCAAGGATCAAATCAATGTCGGACTTGCCCAAGACAATAGGAGACGCCAGGAAAGCATAATTGTCCATCTTGATAGAAACATCCGGAACCCTCATAAACGAACTCATGCGCATGCCCGGAGAAACCACACGGAAGGGACTATCCAAATGAATTGCAGGAATATCATGCTTAGCTAAGAAAGGCTTGGAGATGAAGCAATGCGAAGCACCAGAATCAAACAAGACTTTAGCAGGAAAATCATTGACTAGGAGATTACCCATGATCACATCCGAAGAATTCTCTGCCTCAGCTGCATTCACCATGTTGACTCGAGCTGATCTGGGGTTGAACTTCACAAGAGCGTTGCTAGGAGGTTTGCCTGGAGGAGGAGGCGGTAGACGGAGCTGAGAAGTGCATTTGTTGGCATAGTGACCCTTCTGCCCACATTTGTGACAAGTGACCTCTGCTGGCTGCCGGAACTGAATCTGAGGAGGCCCTTGCTTCTGCTGCTGATATCTCTGCTGGAATCCGGGGTTGGGTGGGCGGGAAGAACCACGTCCACCTGAGTGCTTCGGCTGCTGAGAGTGCCGAGGAGGAGGAGGAGGAGAAACCCAAAACCTCTGCTGCTTCTGAACCACCTGAGTCGAAGAAGAGCTGGAATCTCTGAAACGTTTCTTGGCGTTCTCCACCCTGAGCAAGGCTGCCTCTGCTCTGAGAGCTAAGTTATAGAATTTGTCAAACTCCTCAGGATCGTGCAAAGCGAGTGCTAACTGCAAATCCTCCTTCAAGCCACCCCTGAACTGGTATATCTTGCTCTTCTGATCCGGAACATCCTGCAATGCGTAACGGGCCAGCTCGTGGAACTCAACATTGTACTTGTACACAGAATTGCTGCCCTGCTTCAAGCGCCTGAACTTCTCACGCATCTCCTCAACAAAACTGGAAGGAATGTAGTGGGACCTGAAGTCACGACAGAACTCGTCCCAAGACATCACCCTGCCACCTCTGGAGTCCTTAAGCTGCTGCCACCAAATAGAAGCCTGCCCCTTCAACTGGAATGTTGCAAACTTGACACAATCCTCTGGACGAACATTGCTACACTCAAAATGCTTGTTCATATCACGGATCCAATATTCCGCATCAAACGGCTGGTCGCAAGAAGTGAACGTCCTGGGCTGGTTTGACAGGAACTGACTCAGACTAGCGAAGTGATTGCCACCTTGCTGGAAATTGCCTTGCTGATGATTGGCTCTCTCCTGGATCAACTGTAACAGCATCTGAGTATTTGCATTGGTAGCTGCCATCATCGCCTGCCAGGCCTCTGCAGGAGGAGGCGGCGGCGGTGGCGGAGGAGGAGGTGGAGGAGGCATATCCTCACGCGCTGGGGTCTGACGAGTCGGTGGAGCCATCCTGAAGACGGACAGCATATCAGTCCATAGAATATTTGAAGATAAGCTGAATCAAAAGACAGAATATCTGAATAGAACTTAGCATTGCACTCGAACAACATAGCAAGAGTGCATTCTCAAAGTAACAGACGACAAAATTCCGATAAGGCCACAGCGAACAAGTGTGAGCTAGAACTGCTCGGAACAAACATATGATCGAGATTTCCCAAACCTCAATCAAGCGTCTGTAGGAAGATAGCCCTATAAGATACTACCAGATATCCCACCTATGAATTCCCGAAAAACTGGTCATGCAATCAGGCACACGGATACAAGGAGTATTTCACACAACTCCTAATCTAAACCATCACCTGTATCACATCCTTCAACACACAACCAGCATCTCGGACCTTCGTCTACAACAGATCCTCGTGATCACAACGGTACAAAGTGTGGTAGTACCCCCGAACAATCTACACCAGTACTGGGGACGTCGGGGTTATCTCACCACTACCCATATTGAAGCAATAACGAACACCCTCCGTTCTTAGGTACTCAGAAATCTGAATGATGGCGATGTGCGCGATAATCCCTGGAGCTCAACTCCCCTGATACTTAGAGCAGATAGGAGGCACCAGGACACGATTCCGTCACATCGAAATCATATAGATTTCGCAAACACCCGCGTGATCCTAAAAAAAATTTGAGCGGGAAAAGGAGTAGAGTTAAATATTTCCTAAGACGGAAGCCTCACCAGAGCAAAGAAGAGGAGAAAAATGAAACCTACTCTCCGATATAACTAAGACTCAAAACATCTACTAGACTCGACTCGGCCAAATACGATCACACAAAGGCTCCTATGGTCGTAAGGCTCTGATTACCAACTTGTAACGACCAAGATGCGGTCCTTTCCGATCTGGGGGTCGAGGCCCCGAATAGGAAAGAAGCGCATCTAAGTGTTTTGCAAGCAAGTAAACATAGCACATAATAGTAAATAAAGTAGACAATCTGGGTTCAACTGTCTTCTTATTAATGATACAGAGTACAACGCAGATACAATCAATGTAGTTCCGGTACGGACTACAAAACAAGGAAAATGCTATGCTACCCGCTGCAGGCCCACGATCACGACCACGGCTCAGTCCTCTGGATAGTTCACGTAAAGGCGATCTGTCTCCTCGTCGTACTGCCACGCCAGCTGGGTGCCGTCGGGATCATCTGCCTCTGGGGTACCTGTACCTGCTGGGAGTTTCGGAGGAATCCGTGAGTCACGGGGACTCAGCAATCTAAGACCTTGGTGCCAGACCTAGTCATGTTAATGGGTAAGGAAGGGATGAAGTGTTTCCGGCTGCTGCATCCTAAGATTGAATAAGTGGCTAGCTTACGCAAAGGGAAAAATGACAATGGTATATGCTAACGATCGAGAACACTTGATCAGAAAGTGATCCTGAACACCTACCTACGTCATACATAACCCCTCCGTGTTCCCGATCGAAGAGAGATCTTCGAAGGGACAGTCACGGTTACGCACTCAGTTGGCATGTTTATTAGTTTATGTTCAAGTTCTCTAATACCGGATGTTAACAAATATTCCAAGTTGCCACATAACCGCGGGCACGGCTTTCCGAAAAGATTAAACCCTGCAGGGGTGCTCCAACTAGTCCATCACAAACGAACACAGGCCGCAAAGGCATCCTCTATCACGAATCTCGTGATCTCGTCGGATTCCTTAGAGGAAAACCTCAACTCTGGGGGAAACCAAAGCTTCACCGGGATTCCGTGCGCAAGATACACCGCTAAGACAAGACAAGACTAGCAGGACCTCCCGACGTGTCGACAACCCTGATAAGAGCCGCGTATCTCAGTCTCAGGACACGCCGGATGAGCGATGGTTACCACGCCAAAACTCCGAGTTGCCCCGGGGAGCGTAATAAGCTGCTCTGGTTTGGACCAACACTCATGAGGAGCACTGGCCCGGGTTGTTGATTAAGAAACCTCGGGGTAGCTATTCCCTATGCAGTTTATTATTAAGTGATTAGCAAATAGTACCAATGTTGGGTCCTGCCGGACAAGCCTTAACACTACGCGATTTATCAAGGGGGTCCCCATAACAACCCCGAACGTGTTAGGAGCGATCAATATGGAATCAAACACCGGTAACCGGTAACTAAGGCGGCAATAACGGAACAAGACACCCGGCAAAAGGCTAGGCCTCCCGTCATTTACCAAATATATAGGTACATTAAATAAATAACAGAAATTAATATAATGATATCAAGCTCATGGCAACTCATGAGTTATAAACACCTGCAACTAACAATGCTAACATTAGTAGCTGAGCAAGCCTACCTAGCCATGCAAATTTGCTAGGAAAGAGTAAGGTGTTTGGGCTCATGGAATATGAAGAGGCAATATATCATCAGTGGTAGGCAGCGAGCAATATGACGTGGAATCGAAACTAACATAACAAGTCTAGATATGGGATCAAGGTCATGTCATCTTGCCTGTGATATCCTCAGCTTGGAATGGTTCTGGATCGTCCTGCACGTACTCTCCTGACTCCACGTAATCGGTCTCCGCTCCCGGTGCTACCCAACACAAGAATGACAGCCAATGAACAGCAGCACCAAGAAATGCAACATTCACATGATGCATGAGATGAAAGTTGAGCATGCACCACTATTTCTAACACTAGCACAAGCACGAATAACTACAACAAGTTCCTGGACAGAACTTTGCACTAAAATATTTGGACATGCATGGGAATGATATGAACAGATGCATCTCGTAAAAACGGTGCAAAACCATTTAAAGAACTTTGCAAACGGAGCTACGGATCAACGGGAATCAACGAAACCGATATGAAGCCCTACGTGAAAGATTCATCACCACACACACAATTGGCACAAATCTGGTGTTCCCAGGTTGCCAAGACATATATGAACCCAACATGAATGAAATGGAGAAAGGTAGAACACTCCAACAACAATTAAACGCAAACTTTGAACAAAATGTCAAAACTACGCAATCTGCCAGTTTCTGCATCTTAGCTGTTTGAGAGCAACATGCAACATAGCTACAGGTCTTCAAACATGACAAATAATATATGTGGATGTTGCCAACCAAGAATACTACCATCTCCAGTAAGAATCACAGCAAAAGGAATTAAACTCTAGAAGATACAAGGCCACAAACTTTCCCAAAACCATCAGTTCTCAGGGACTTAGTGAAAATTCCTGCACCTGAGTTTCTGTTTCTGTTCTGAAGCTTTTTGACAGCAATCAAAACACAATCTACTGGACTCCAAATGACTTGAAAATTGACAGGAAGCTTCAAAACCATACCAGGTTCAAAACACTAGCACTGAACTAAGTCCAGTTCCCAACATAATGACCAGCACAACCTTATTTACAGGGGAAGAAAATGTTTCCAGCACTCCAGACTTAGTGAAATTTTCAGAGTTCAAAAATCTGGAATTTTTCCAGCCACATGCCCACTTTGTCTAGGCATAGTTTGCACACACATGTCCCCAAGAGGTGTTTGACACCACTATGGTGTTGAGCACAAACCCCTACAACTAGCACACCAAGACCCATGCCTTAGGGCTCCTTCTATACCATGGGAACAAGGCCCAAACTTTCAACAAAGTGCATATGCAATCCATAAGGTATGCTCCTAAGATGACAAGTAAATAGGAGAGTTTCATGTGCACAATGACAAAGTGACATGGGGGTTTGAACCCCATGTTTGTGTCATGCACATCAACAACATCAACACCCATATCACAATACTACTAGATTCAAGCACAACACAATAGGATTCTAAGCTAACAAGAGAGTATGCACACCTCCACATATGGGCATGTGATGGTGCACACTCTCACATGTATTCCACTTCTTTTACAACAACATCATGCCCTTAAACCTAAGGAAAACTAGAGGGGGTAAGAAACTAAGCAAGTAACTTGGTAGCATCAACTCTCAAACACTTTTAGTAGGTACCACAAGTGGTGTGCACTCACAACAACATCATCTCCATTCCTACACATGTTATGATGGCAATGAACACTAGGATAAGCTCTCACACACAATTATATGTGGTGGGGAGGGCACCCCTTCATCCACACACTTGCACAAGGCCACCCTCATGAGGGCAACTAGCACCCACATGCACTAGACTAGCAAGGCACCCAAGTGAGAGCACCAATATAAACACACTCTCACACACATCACACCTCAAGCACCATTTACGAGCACCTAGGCCCACACCACTACTACCATCACAATACTTCTCCTACTTCCTCAACAAGTGACATGGAAGGGAGGAACATAGGCATGGATTCACACCACTACTATCATCACAAACTACTCCTACACCTCCTACAATTAACATGGAAGGGAGAAATACATAGGTCAAAATATACTCTGAGCTGGACATGGGGTTGCTCACATAGCAAGGGAAAAAAAAGACTGCAAAACAAGAAAAAAAGAACAAAAGAAAAAGAAATCTGGGCTGACTGGGATTCGAACCCCAGCCCCCTGATACAACAATACCACAACCCACCACTACGCTGCTGCTACGGTTGTTAACAAGAGAGGAGGGAATAGCAAGGTAAGTTGACTGCATGCCCTTTGATACGAATAAAATCAAAAACAACCACCAAAAGGCGCCGAGGGGGGGACTCGAACCCACGCCCTCCTACAGGCGCTAGAATAAGCCAGCACTACACTACCATCGGGCTACGGATCGGGAACTCGTTAGAGCAGCAGGTAAAAATAGTAAAACACTCCTCTCGCGAGAAGTATCCCGCCGGCGGCCGGAGCCGAGGACGCTGGCGGCGCCACTCCCGGCCACCACCGGCAGGGGAAACCGTCGGCGGGGCCCGCGGGACTCCCGGGGGATCCATTTTTGCCCTGAGCACGGGAGAAGGAGCACCCTTGGCTGCCTTGAACTGCAGCGGCGTTCCTGCTACGCTGCAGTTCGCCTGGGAGCACGGGACAGAGAGCTTGACGGGGCTCCCTGCTAGCGCTGCCGCGCTGCACTACCGACGACGAGGGGGGGGGTCCCTCTGGTCACGCGCTACCGTCGAGGGAAGGAGGAAGCCCCTGTTACCACCCCTACCTCTAACAACAACAACTAACACTCGTACTCTGCACGTACACGCAACAACAGCCCCCTGACGAACGCCGGCAGGGAAGACGACGACCTCGCCGCGGATCGGGACCGGACTGAGGAGGAGGAAGCACTGGGCGGCGGGCCTCACCTTGGGGCGAAGAGGGGGCGCCGCACGGGGCGGAGGACGCCGGAGGCGAAGAAGAGGAGCCGCGCAGTTCGCCCGGTTCGCCCAGAAGACGGGGACGAGCTCGACGGGGGGGGGGGGGCGCCTCGGGGTCCTAGCGCCGGGAATGGGACGCGGGGAGCCGCCCCGAGCCCCCGGACATGGCGCCCAGTGCCGGAGACGACGGATCGGCGGTTAGACGGAGGAGGCGCTGCACCCTCTCTCTCTGCTTTCTCTCAGAACTTACCAGGGAAGAACGAGGGCACGAGGGAAACTGGCAGCGCTGGGGAGGAAAGGAGAGGGAACCCTAGGGCGGAGGAGGAGGTCTCGGGCTCCTTTTAACGCCTCGGGAGGCGAGCTCGAGCCGCTGGATCGAGAAGAGGGCGATCGGGAGGTTGAGCGCGCGTCGTACATGAGGTGACGTCGGGAGGAAGAAGGAGCGCTCGCCGGTGGGCTCTATCGCCAGGGAAGTCCAACTGGGCCAGCACGGGAGAAGGCTTGATGGGCCAGGGAAAGCATTAGACACCCAGGTAGTTTAACCAAATATAACAACAGAGGAAGGAATGCTTTCAGGGAAGAAAAAATATTACCCAAGAAAAATACTGGGATAAAAAATTAAAAGGAAAATCCTGCTAGACACAAAAAAATAATAGCCCAATAGGGAAAAATAGGAATGCAATATTTGGAGATGTTCGAAATAAATGCAAAACAGTAATTAACCTACTGTTTTGTATTTATTTGCACCACCAAAATCAAAGAATCAAATCAGAAAAATTGCACCCCTTCATAAGCAATTTTTATCTACCCACTAGACATTTTAGAAACATCTTTGAGAAAAAGTAATTTTGACAAGAATAAAAATAGGAGGGGAAAAGGAGTTTGAAAGCAAGAGCTTAAAAGACTAGCACTCACTCTTGCATCACACGCACCATTATCACATGCTCACAAGGTAGTGCAAAACCACCACTTAATCCTAGCAAGATCACATGCACTCACAACACCACAACGCTACTCCCATTAGACTCAAATGCAACATGATCATGGCATGCAATCCTAAGTATGGCAAGGAATGATATGTGATTCATGCATGCAAGGGAAGTAAGCACTAGGGATCACACATGGATTCATGGCACAAAATGATAGCATCAAGAAATCTGACAAGGTGGCCCCACATGGAAGGTTACAAGAAGGGAAAGTTCTACACTTGGGGCACTACAACACAGGTGTGCCCGTGTACCCTGACCGGTCAGGTCTTAAATAATGAATTCCAAATCCGGATATCTTAAATTAAAAACCTTAAATTCATATTATTACATGCAACATAAACCTAATAAGACATGAGACACTAGTCGGCTCACGGAACTCGATCTCTCGCCGTCTTCCATGTCCTACTCTTCCTCGTCGGAACCTGTAACCCGGATAGCGCTGGTGGATGTGAGGTCGATGACGGATCCTTCCTGAGAGGAGCCGACGTCCACCACGACGCGGTTGCGGCGCCCGCACTGGTGCATCCTACGGGGCGCCGGAGAGTGTGACTCCGCCTCTCCAACGTCTACCATCGCGAGGGCCTCCGCTGCCTCCCGCACCCACTGCCTGGTCTAGCGGGCAAGCCGCACCATGACATCGCCCGAGGACAGCCGTGCTTCGTCCTCGGCACGCCAACGAAGGGGTTGAGCTTCTGCCACGACGTTCGAGCGCCAAACAGACTGCATCGTCTTCGGTGAAGCAGCGGCGCCGGATCCAAGCACAGGTTGTGCCGACACAATGGATTCCCTACTTTCCGAGTCCGAGCGCTCGGGCGGCTGCCTCCCAGGAGCGACGGAGCGCAAGCCGAACGGTCATCTCCTCCTTGGGGCCGCGTGGATGAGCTCGTGGTCGACGGATCTGGAGGTGAAGGACTCGGATCCGCTGCCCGCCATGGCGGAGAAGGTTGGAGATCACCAGGGGTGAGCTAGGGTGGCAGATGGAAGTGGAGTGAAGTGGCTAGTGTTTGGTCCGACGAACGTATGAGGACGAATATATGTGGGATTTGTGGGACGGTGGTGAGATCGATGGCGCGGCGGGCCTATCAGGCGAGCGTGTCCGGGAGCGCCCGGACTCCCCCATATCCATCTCATATTTAGGCTGGATATGAGGGGTGCCGATCAGTTTGAGCGTTTGAGCCACGTTTGAGGGGCCCGGTTGGATCTATTTTAGAGTATGAGGGTCCAGTTGTCGATGTCTTAGGAAATCAGTTCATCCGGCGATTGGACTACACCCCGGCAGTACACTTTAGTGGTTAGACGCCGTCAGCGATCGTGGTGCACGATGTTATGTTAATCATTGATCGTTATCATGGCAACAATGCTAAATGTATAAAGAGTTACACGCAATTACACGTTGATTAGGATTTTTTTCTTTCTAACTAAGAGCATCTCTATCATACTCCGTAAAAGAGCGACCCGTGAAATGCGTTTACAGGTCGCGGCGGATCAATTTTGCAGGGCCATTTCGTGCGTAAAAAATCATACCCCGTATATGAAATTGTAAAATTAAAAAAAAAACGTTCGCGGGTGAAACAATATCATGGTTCTTCATCAAAATACATCATGGTTCTTCATCAAACTACATCATTCTTCATCAGCAACCTACATCAGTTCTTCATACTACTAGGTAGGGGGAAACTGCGGGACGTGCAACGTACCCGAGCCTAGGCTACCAAAAATGAAGGGTGCAGCGGCGACGACGCGGCGGATGAGCTGAAGGAGCTCAGTCCTCGCCGGAGTCGGTGTCGAGGTCGATCCAGATCTTGTCCTGCCCGGACTTCATGACGCGCAGGTCCGCCTCCTTGGACGCGCTCGCCTGCTATGTGCTATTGGTGAACTTATCCTGAGCAAGCGAGCTCGTCCTGCACATCACCATTCTCCAATTTGTAGTCCTTACTTTAGCAGCGTGTTTGGCAGCGATGGTAGAGGGAATGGGTATTTAGAGATGGGAAATACTTATATTCAGTAATCTGATAGGAAACTGTTGTCAGACGCGCCATTTGTCGTTGATGCTTTTCTAATCCCACGGCTCATATAAGTATAAGCAAGCTGCCCAGTTTAATCAGATATGAGAAAATCTCGCTTGCCCGTTCCAACCACCTCACGTAGTCACATGCGAGTAAATCTCGCTTGCCTGACCCATCTAGCCCACGCATACCCATCCCCGAGCTCGCCAATCTCTTTAACCGCCATGGCTACCTCCGCCACCACCCCGCTCCTCGCCAAAACTCCGGCACGTCTACGACGGCTCCTGGTAGACAGTGTAGTGACGTGCCCTTGTCTTCTCCAACGATCCATGCTCTCATCGTCGACGGTGTCGCACCCATCGTTGGATCGGTTCCCTGCCAGACCCTGCGCAGTAGCCATTCATCCCACCACGCTGGTGCGCTGTTAGGATCTGTAAAGAAGCTAAATGCGTATCCTAGCTAATGCCCCATGGTATATACTCATCCGAACTAGGGTTTGATTCGTTTTTCAACAATTGATTTGATTATTTTTACCCTGGATGCAACACATAGTTTAATGAATTTTGGTGAGAGTAATTATGTTATATCCGATGTGTAATGAATCACTATTTGATCTAGGATTTTTCTTAATATTATGCAAAACAAGTTAACATATTTCCCAATCTTGACTGTAATATTGGTTTTGACTTGATTTCAAATTGCCATGCTTCCACCCAAGTTTAGATATGTTCCTAACTACAATGTCCATGCTTCCTAGTTCCATAGCGTCTATATTGCTATGCACATGCTTCTGAACTCTGTATATTTTGCTTTCAAATGCCAAAAGGAAAATCAATCCATATGTTGGTGAGTCAAAACCTCCGCTTGCCAAACGTTTATAGGTTTGCTTCAATATTCATTTTCCATGCTTCAGTTTGGACTCATGTGTGTATATCATACCATCTTCCATGTATCTTTTATATATCATGTTTTCATCCAACCGGCAACGAGAACTTCAAATATGACAGTACATTTGCTTCAAAGGTTTCTGCATAAAGCTTACTTGCTTGTTGATACTAAATTCTTCATTTTTAGCTTCTCCTACTTATAACCATAGAAAAAGGTAATGTTTCCATACATTACAATATCCATGTCTCCATTGTAGGTGCTTTGCTTCTATACAACCAATGAAGCCTTCTAAACCTGAGTGTATGTTCAAGAGCAGTTATGTGGCATGCTGGTTGAAAGATGTGGTCTTAGTTCTTCCTATGTATGGGGCTTCCAAACTGTACTTCATATGCTTCATAGGTTTAGATGGAATGCTTTCCATCTTCATGTTGTTTAGAAAATCATTGTTGTCATTTTTTTTATCAACATTGTAATATTCCACGCATACGTATTATGCTATGCATGTTTCTTTGGTCTAGGTAATTTGCTTCCATAGTTAATCCTACATTTTTTCTTTTTTGGGTACCATTTAAATTTAAACATCGGTCCATGTATGCTGTGAAACGACTCATTGATTTATGTAATCCAGGCTTCCTACTTTCATCTTATGAATTTGTTCGCTACAACATATACTTTTCTCTTCATCTCAAATTTCGCATGCTTCTGCTGCCTATACATCCATGTATGTCATGGTAAATCAAACTATTGATTCGTGTTGTGCAAATGCTTTGTGTCGAACAATTCAAACCATGAATCGCTTGTTTTTCAAATGTGTTCTACTATCCTCTCCTCATGATGTCAATGGTGCTGATCTGAAGGCAGTGAAGGAGATGTGAAGACATGGACAAAGACTGTGGGTAAGTCCGCCCTTGAGAATGGTGCTTTCCTAAGCAATCCACCGACTTGACGATGCGGATGTGTGCGGCACGCGCTAGAGTGCATGAGATCTAGCTCACGGGACCATGAAACCTGGCATACTGTCACCACAACGGCGTCAACTTTCATTTGGCGATCCTTTGCGTACGCCTTCCCTATTACACAACCACGGACCAAGACAATACCGTCACTTCCTAGCAGTTTTAGTCTCTTACATGGACCTTGTATAAGTTCATTTTAGACTGTAATCAGTTTCTTTTTTTAAATGATAGGCTTTTACGATCATGGAAGCAAAATCCTTTTTATTTAGAAGCAAACTTTTGTTAGTTTGAAAACGATTAGTTGCTACCCTGCAAACCATTTTATGTTTGAGTGGAAGCAGATTTAATTGTTGCCCATCGATGCAAATCTAACTTTCAGTGGGAGCAAATTTTCTGGTCGCTAGAAATAATTTCCTGCTTCATTAGAGATACAGAGTAAACATTTACAATGGACACATATTTCCTAATGAATTTCTATTTGATCGAAACTACTTTGGCTATTTGTTGAAGCAAATTATTGAGTTCATGGAAGCATATATGTGAGAAATAAATCATTTGAAGAAAACAAAGTATCAACCGTGGATGGTCTCTCAAATGTAGCACACTTTTTTACGTGAATTGGAATCAAACCTTTATAGGTTGAATTGAATCAAATTTATCTCCTGAACAATTGAAATCAAACTTTCATTGTATGCAGTCTGATGGCTTCACGTTTTAGGATATTCATAACTACAGGAGAGTGATTAGCGAGGGTGCCATGCATGCTAAGCGGAAGCAGTTATTAGAAAGCAATTAAACAAGCATGCACGGCCTAGTAGTAGATCCAACGGCCATCTTACATCCTATCCTATGGCTTAGCACTGGTTTGATAGGAAGCAACGGTCACTAGTCTGATCCCTAGTGAGATGGGAGTTTGCACAGGGTTTATCTTGGGAAATTGATACTTCCTCCGTACCGGTGTATAAGTCATCTTACGATGTGCATCATGACCAAGATGAAGAGAAAAACGAGAGAAATAAATGCTAATTTGCTAATTAATATCATTGCATGCAATTAATTAATCACTGCATGTCGTGCTATTTAGTCTCAAGTCATTAAAAATATACACGCCCCATGTCTCTTATTGGTTGATTCCTTTATTCATGTCAAAAAACAAAAACGAGGTCAAAGTTAATGCATTGTGCGTAAGTGATTTGGAATTATTTGATTTTCATAAAATGACTTATACGCCGGTACAAAGGGAGTATTAAATTTCATTGCTTTGAATGGCATGTGAATGAAATTAGACCATGAAATTTAAGAGAGACTTAACTGCCTCTGTTTGGTTGGTAGGATTACGCAGGGGAATAGGAAATTTTCAACGACGTCCATTCTCTTGCGCACGTAACCATAAACTGAATGGTTTTTTCTTCTCTCAATTCCCAATCCCCACTTTAATTACCAGGGATCCTAGGGAAGATATCTGAGGGAGTTTGGCCTCCTAGGCTGCACGTAATGGCGAGTATCATATATTAGTATCATGCGTATAATACTAGTGTATGATACTAGTACTTTCCTAATGCATAGTATTATAAGTTAGTATCTAGATTGTTTAAGTATATAATTGTCATGCATGATACAAAGTAGTACAACAATTGATATGATATAGTATCATAATATGATATTACATCCTTTCTCTCCTCATTTAATGGTGTGCCACATCATCAAATAAGCTTAGCTGGCATGCATGATACTGCTTATGGTACTCGATTACGATCAGCCTTAATTCCTCTTATCATTCCCTTCTTAAATCCCATGTTTTCGTTCCAATCAAGGGAATTTTAGGCTGATTGTAATGGAGAGTATCATATACTAGTATCATGCATATGATATTAGTGTATGATACTACTTCCTCCATCCCAAATTTTTTGTTTTAGATTTGTCTAGATATGAATATATCTAGTCTTGTTTTAGTATTTAGATGCATCCATTTCTAGACAAATCTAAGACAAAATTTTTGGGACGGAGGGAGTACATGCGTAATGCATAGTATCATATGTTAGTATCATAGAACAATTCATTTATTGCCATGCATGACATATAATAGCACAATATCTAATATGATACGCAACCCTTTCTTTCTTCATTTAATTTTATACCACCTCATCAAATATGCCTAGTTGGCATGCATGTCACTACTTATGATACTTCCATTACCACTAGCCTTAGTCTCACATAGCTTAATCTCGTGTTCCCAATCTTTAACTCCCCCAATCAAACACGTTGTAGAGTGCACAGACTCGGAAATTCTAGACACTAGGTGCAATCGACCGAGTCTTATGCCGGCCGCGCGTGACACGTTGGATCGGGCGAGATCCTGCGACCAGCAGCGCGTTCCCCCACCTTATCCCTTCACTCCCGATCACTTCGTATTTCTTGCATCCCCTTCGCGCAATCCATCTCTCTTCTCGCATCCTCGACCAGCACAACGGGCCGCGTGCTGTCACCACCTTCTTTTTTGCTCCGGCATTTTCCCCTTCTTTTGTTCTTGTTGCATGTCAGGTCTGGGCGACGAAGTTGTGGCTACCGCTGTGATTTTTTTGATGCACGACAATGGACACGACGATGTTGCAGTCCATGGCTGTCGTGTGCTAGAACCGACACATACTAGGGTTGCAACTATTGACTGTAGAAGTTTTAACCCTAGATTAAAAACTTCAACCGTTGATGAAAAGACTACAATCGGACACTACACAACAAAAAAGATGCAACCATTTTACAAAAATGGCTTCAACCCTAGATAAAAAAGCTTCGATCGACGATAGAGAAAGCTTTCACCGGCCACTGCACAAACAAAAAAAGTTGAAACCATCCAAAGAAAAAGATTCAACCATAGTTGGGAAAGCTTCAACTATGATGTGACGGTATGGAGTGGTGAGCCGATGAAGCTCGGGTGACAGGCATAGAGGGGCGTTGCAACGGTTTGCAACCAACCAATGACACAAGCTGCTCTTCTATCATCCATGTGGTGTTCTTTTGCTGCGACAATTCGCTGGATACGGGCAGACCGATGAGCGACGTCATGTGAAACAACGACATGCAAGCATCTACAGTGGTGGGGAGGCGTGCATTCGTCACGCAACTATGACCACCCGCGTGCGAGCTTGAAGCAGAGAGGAATTAGGATGAAGGGGATTTATGTTGTTTGACATTTTAGGAGATCATAGAAAGGGATGGGGTGAAAAACGAGCTTGCGGATCTCACATCTGGGGTTTGTCAAATCAAACGGTGTATGCTTTACCTACCCGGGTTCGGTCCATTGACGCCTAATAGTCGCCTTTTTAAGTAAGACTCAAACATATGTTATTCAATCGATTTGGATGGTATCAAAACAGTAATCCGATTAATAATGCATAAGATTTATGCGATTTCCATGTTCATGGCTGCGTCGTCCTGATTATTTATATGTAACAATACATAAAAAAGACAGCTTTACCTTCTTGTCCATAAACCGATGTAGTGGCTGCCTCTCTTTTCTTTTTCAAAATAATAATAAAAAACTAAGTGTGACGCTGCTCCTTGTATAGTGCACACATGCCCGATGAGCCGATGGTAAATACAATGAACCAAAGTGAGTGACCATGAAGATTACTCTACAGTACTTTATAAGCAAAAAAAAAAAGGATAACTTTATAAAGCACGGTCACTAAATTCCTCAATTCATTCAACAATCACGGTGTGCGCGCATCTAACTGAAGCACATTTTTTTCATTTACAAAACATATAGCCCACACGGCAGCACGAGCAGCCTGCCTCGTCAAAAAGTTCAGTTAGATGCCTTAGCGGGAGAACGTCCACGTGCGCCAAGGATTACGTTAATTTAGCCGGAGCTGCTCTACTCCCTGTCACCGTCTTAGTTAGGCAGGCCGACGATTAGGCGCACCCAATCCTTCGTCTCCCCTCCGCCGTCCACGAGTCGAGCAGAGCAGGCGAGTTGGCCTTGAGCGTGGCGCAGGCCGTGTGCCTATTGGCGGCCTCCGTGAAGTGCACCCCGTCCCAGGACACGTACTCGGACGGGTCGGCGCACGCCGCCGTCCCGGCCGCGCCGCAGAACGCCGTCATGTTGAAGTTGTACGCGCCGCTCCCGCCGCAGCACGCCGCCAGCGGCTCGCCCCTAAACCCTGAGACCGACGGAGAAGACGTACGGTCGAGGTCAGGATCAGAAAAGCTGGTGATCATCAGCCGGTGGCTGTCTGATGATTGCATGGTGCGTACCGTATTTCCGGGGCGACGCGATGAGGCCGGCGACGGCGCCATAGAGGTCGGCGTAGAGGACGGCCGTCCCCGGGTGCGCTCGCCGAAGCTCCCGGAGCATGCCGTTCAGCGCGCGGTTGTGCAGCTCGGCGAGGTCGTTGAGCGCCCTGATGCAGCCGGACTCCGGGTCGTGGTCGCCGGCGGCGCCCCCGCTCTGGTCGTAGAGGGCCAGCAGCTGTGGCTCGCAGCCGAGCGGTATCATCCCCGGAACCAGCACGGTCCTCGCTCCGGCGGCGATCACCTCCTGCAAACATTCTCGCGCACCGTTGGAATGGAGCACACACAGCTGCCTTTATTTGACTGACTGGCGACTGCAGGTAAGAACTGGTCATGGCAATGGGCTAGCTCACGGTCACGACTGATCGGACGGCGCCGACGATGTGCGGCACGAAGGTCCGCGCCTCCCGGACGGTGGTGTTCCCGGCGAAGGCGACGAGGTAATCGTTTACTCCAATCTCGCCGACGATGAAGAGCGACCTCGCCATGATCCTTGTACGGTCTATTATTTACAAGATGACGGTGCGCCCATCATGAAAAAGAGAACATTGTTAAATGGACCAGTCATGCGTCCTACACAAGGGGGACCCTTTACACAATCATGCATGCATGCATGTATACTTCGTACTGCGTTTATGTCATTCCTCGCAATAATAAGATAGTATAGCACACGTGTTTTCCTAAAAAATATCGCTAGAAAAGATATAACGCACGTGATATTAAATAAGTTTGTGTTGATAAAACATGGAGTAGTATCAAGACGTATGGTTTGCTTACTGTGAACTGAGCCAAGAAGCTGGAAGACGTTCTTGAACCAGGTGGCTTGGTTTGTGAAAGAGACGGGCACAAACGGCTCAAGCCCTCTGCTCTCGAAGAAATCCGGGCCGAGCGCCGTCGCTCCACCGACGGCGAAGTTCACGCCGCGCCGGAAATCCTCCGCGCTCTTGCCGGCGAGGTACGGCGTCGGGTGCGGTACCCCCAGCGCCTCAGCTGCTCCACCAAGAAGATCAACGGTCTCACGTGAGCCTATATATCAATGCAGAATGCGCTACCAATACTGAAACTGTTTGTTTAATAGTTGGTGGTCAGTGGTCACCGATGAAGTCGACGACGAGCCGGCCGTCGGAGGCCCGGCCAGTGGGGCGCCGGAAGAAGGTCTCGCCGTAGGGCGGCCGGCTGGACGGCCCCGCGCGGGTGGCCGCGAGGCGCAGCGAGTTCCCGGTGTCGGTGAGCGAGTCGCCGAAGCTGAAGACGCCGGAGTAGCGCGCCTCGTGGCCGCCGGCGCCGGCGCCGATGACGGGGAGAAGCGCCACCGCCAACGCCACGAGGAGCAGCGAAAATGGGCCCATCGTATCTCCTCTGCGTGTCTGCTATCCTTCGGTTGCTAGAATGCTAGTACGATTTGTGTGGAGCTGTGTGGTTGGTTTTGTAGGCGATGTACTACGTCGGCACCGGGAGGAATTGATTTATGGACATCATTTGCTTTACTTTAAGGATCTACTAGAAGCAGCCGCGCGTGCGTGTTTGCGTTTTCAAAAGATTTCAAAGGATGGGGATGGCGAAGCCGTCCGGGGATTGGAGGCCGCTCGAACGGAACTCCACTATCTCCATCGGCCACACCAGGCGCTTTGCTTGGCAAGACTCGTTTTGATCGCATTTTGCTGAACGCGACTGCACATCCACGCGCACGCCCTTGCCAACAGTCGGCATGCGTGTACATTTTAATGCATTTTGAAAAGAAAAACCTAGTAGGAAATGAGGGTAACCCTAACCTCTACATCATCAGATACACACAATCATCTTTGTTAAAATATCATACTCCCTCCGATCGAAAATACTTGTGCGAGGAATAGATGTATGTATATATATTTTAATTCAAGATACATTCATTTCTATCCATTTTTACGACATAAAAGTAATCCCGGACGGAAGAATAGTTATAGTCACATAAAAGACACTAATAAAGTGCACAAATACAATCGACCCACAGTATAATTACAAATATACAACTTAACAATATCGTCACCTAAATCGGCTGAGTGTATCTCATGGTATAATCTCCCAATGGCTGCACCCAAAGGTATCCTTTGCATGTTGAAGATAGCACCACGTATGGATCCATTATGTAGCTCTCGTGACAACCTAGAAAAAAGTATGAAAGTTTGCTCCATTAAAAACACGGTTATTACGGTAAATCCAGATTGTCCAATGTAAAATACATACACACGTATGGATGGGTACTTTAGTTTTAGGGCGCACCCTACGAACTAGCTTCCAAACGGACAAGTTATACTAATCGGTGAAGGAAATGAAAGTGCGGTGGAGGAAGTGAAAGTGCATCTCAGTTTGTGTATTTTTGTTCGTTTGGCGGTGTACATTGGTTTGAGCTTTATTAGATAAAGCAAGGTGAAAGCATCTTTCGAAAATGAAAGTGCACTTAGGTCACACTTGTGTGTTTGCGTCTCAAAACGATGGAGATGGGGAAGCCGTCCGGAGGTTGGATACCTCTCAAATGGAATTCCACTATTTCTATCAACGCTTGGCAAGACTCGTTTTGGTTGTATCTTGTTGAAAGCAACTACACATGGAAATGCTCGCTCCCATACACAATCTTTTGTTAAGGGAGATTGAAAGCTAAATGAATAGACATCAAAGAAGGGCGGTAAATTGGCAGGGAAATAACATTTTTAATGGCTCTACCTTATCTGTTTTGCTAGATTATCCTTTGTAAGGATCACCTCTCCATCTAAGTAGCACATGAATATCTTCATCTTTAACAACACTTTAATCTTCAAATGATTTTCTTCCTCGTATACCTGGTGTTGATGAGATCAACATATATGGATTCGAACGAAAAGCCCTAGAAGTGTTACTGGAAAACGTCAAATGGAGGCCTGCAATGCAAGAAGACCAAGATGAAGAGATGACACTGAAAGTGCAATCATGCCCTTAATTATATTTTGATGATGATGACAACATGCATATATGGAACTAACCAATTCTGTCAAGTACATCTTAGTTTAGTTCCAAAAGACTATTGTGTGGATCATGACTAATGGATTCAAAATGCTCGAGTACGGAGAAACAAGACAAATAGTTTTAGCTCTTTTCGGTTTACTCTTGAGTATAGGGATTCCGCACTATTAAGAGGGGAACACTGGCTCTCATAAAAGACTCGCTCAAAACCCACGATAACCTCTTCTTTTATCTCTTGCCCTTTGTCTTTTATGTTTAGTTTCTCTTCTTTGACTGTGACCTTTTGCCTCTCGGTTGGCCGAACGATCGGTTGTTTGGTGTCATTTGGACGTCCGGTAACTGTGCAATTTAAGTTGCTCTAACGACCATTTCTACACTACCACTATGTATACCCTTCTCCCATTCCGGGAGAGGGTTGCCCAACACATTGAAAAAATCCCAAGAACACTATTTGTCTCACTCTCTTGTTCTTACATCAAATCCTAGATCCCGATTGCATTTGTGTGGATTATTGAGTGTTTCTCCAATCCAAAGATAGATTGTCTATCTCTCCCCCTCTCAACCAAAGGAATTCATGATTTGAGCAAGTTTTGAGTGTTTCCCTTGATCTCGTTACTCTTGGAGGTTGGAGACTCCTAGGTAGTAGGAGTTCTTTGGAGAGGAATCAAACCATTGTGATTACCCCTGGAAAGTTTTTGAGTGTTTGGAGACCACCCTAAGGTGTAGCACTAGTGGTTGAGAAACACCTTCGTGGTGTTGTCTCAAGGAGAGAATCGGGCGAGCCTTCGTGGCATTGGTGTGCCTTCGTGGTAACATCCACCTCCCTAAATGATGACGTAGCTTCCCTTCAAGAAAGTGAACATCAGCATACATCCTTTTCTCTCGGGGTTGTGGTTATCCCTAACCCTAGATTTCTACTTGTGGTTACTTGTCTCCTCATGTTCACTTACTTTATATTGTGTTTGTTTATCTAATTAGTTGTTTAACTTGTTCACCTTAATTGTCCCCATATCAACTTTGCAATTGTTAGGCTCACTTTCATATTCGACATTATTGCCTAAAATTGCTAAGTAACAATTAAAATTTGTAATTATACCGATTCATCCCCTCTATGTCCATTGTGATCCTTTCAATTGGTATCAGAGCCTCGTGCTCTAATCGTGTGTCTTAACCGCCCTAGAGCGAGTTGGATTCACAAGGGAACCCTATTAGTACACTTCCGCATGAGAAGGGTGCAACTTCTTTGGAACTGCACAAATCCTTCACCGCAGATGATTTGGAACAGGCCCTTGCTAAGCAAAAGTAGGAGCGTGATGCTTCTATTGAGGCCTTGGTCAAAATGAGGTTGGATGCATTGGTTGCAAGAACACCACCACCTGAGAACCCATTGGGTGTGATAAAGCAACCAAATGCATCTCTTACTAATTTGGGCCAACGACCTCAAGTTGGTGATAACACCGGTATTCCATGGTTATATGCAAAATATGGAGTGGAGGAATCAAAGTATAATGCGAGGGGCAACCCTCCTTTATTTGATGACACTACTGATTTTGCTTTGTGGAGAGTTGGTATGCAGGATCATCTTAGGTTCGTCAACGATGAGGAGATGGAGATCTTGGAGAAAGGCGACAACCTCGTTGAAAAGACGTGGATGTCGCCTAGAGGGGGATGAATATGCACTTTAAAATAATTATGGTTTATGCTTGAACAAATGCGGAATAAAACTAATGTTTAATTACTTAAGCACAAAACCTAAAAAAACTAGGCTCACCATGTGCACCAACAACTTATTTTAAGCAAGATAAACAACTAAGTGATAGCAAGATATATAACAAGAAACAGTATGGCTATCACAAAGTAAAGTGCATAAGTAAAGGGCTCGGGTAAGAGATAATCGTGGCATAGAGAGACGACGATGTATCCCTAAGTTCACACCCTTACGGATGCTAATATCCGTTTGGAGCGGTGTGGAGGCACAATGCTCCCCAAGAAGCCACTAGGGCTACTGTAATCTCCTCACACCCTCTCACAATGCAAGATGTCGTGATTCCACTAAGGGACCCTTGAGGGTGGTTACCGAACCCGTACAAACAAGGTTGGCGCAATCTCCACAACCTAATTGGAGGCTCCCAACAACACCATGAAGCTTCACACAATGGACTGTGGCTCCAAGATGACCTAAATTGCTCACGGCAATCTCGACAGCTTAATTGGAGACCTCGACGCTTGCCCGGAGCTATACACCACAAAGATTGAGCTCCGAGGCACCACCAAGTTTCTAGGATGCCAAAGCACCCAAGAAGAACAAGCTCTAGGGTACCAAACTCAAGAGTAATAAGCTTCTCAACTTTTCACTTCCATGTACCACCATGCAGAACTCAAACCGATGTAACTAATGCAATGGAAAGAACACACGAAGTGGTCAAGTCCCTCACACTCAAATCCCTCCACAACAACAAAAGCTATGGAGGAATATAAGAGGAAGAACAAGGACCTCACAAAGAACTCCAAGATCTAGATCCAAGGGGTTACCCTCACATAAAGGAGAAAGTGATTGGTGGAAATGTGGATCTAGATCTCCTGTCTCTTTTCGCTCAAGAACTAGCAAGAATCATTGGATGGATTTAGAGTTAGCAAGGTTGAAGAAGGTCAACAATAGGGGAAGAACACGAGCTCAGGTGATAGGAACCATTGGGGAAGAAGACCCCCTTAAATAGGTTCCCCCAAATCCAACTATCATGTGCACATGTCATGCACAAGCGGTACTACCGTTCGACTGAGCGGTACTACCACTTATTGCGGTAGTTCCATGAAAAAGCATGCAACTGACAGAATTCTCGAGGCGGTAGTGCCATCGGAGCGGTACTACCGGCCGCCCTAACGGTACTACCGCAGGGGATGCACAACCAATACCACATCGCTCAAATATGTGTACGTGGGGGCGGAAGTGGAGGGCGGAAATACCACTCCGCTCCGAGTGGTATGATACGTCTCCAACGTATCTACTTTTCCAAACTTTTTTGCCCTTGTTTTGGACTCTAATTTGTATGATTTGAATGGAACTAACCCGGACTGACGTTGTTTTCAGCACAATTGCCTTGGTGTTATTTTTGTGCACAAATAAAAGTTCTCGGATTGACCTGGAAATTTACAGAGAATGTTTTTGGAATTAATAAAAAATATTAGCGAAAGAATCTAACAAAGAGGGGCCACCCCTGGCCACAAGCCTGCAGGGCGCGCCCCTGGCTTGTGGGGCCTCTGTAGCTCCATCAACCTTGTTTCCACTCGTATATATTCCTATCCAGGGAGGAAAAAATGAGAGAGAAGAGTTCATCGCGTTTTACGATACGGAGCCGCCGCCACCTCCCGTTCTTCCTCGGAAGGGCAGATCCGGAGTGTGATTTGGGCTCCAGAGAAGGGAAATCGACGCCGTCGTCATCACCAACCATCCTTCATCACCAATTTCATGATGCTCTCCATTGTTCGTGAGTAATTCCATCGTAGGCTTGCTGGACGGTGATGGGTTGGATGAGATCTATCATGTAATCTAGTTAGTTTTGTTAGGGTTTGATCCCTAGTATCCATTATGTTCCGAGATTGATGTTGCTATGACTTTGCTATGCTTAATGCTTGTCACTAGGGCCCGAGTGCCATGATTTCAGATCTGAACCTATTATGTTTTCGTGAATATATATGTGTTCTTGATCCTATCTTGCAAGTTATAGACACCTATTACGTGTTATGATCTGCATCCCCCAGGGTGACAATAACTGGGATTCTTTCCCGTGATTACCGTAGTTTGAGGAGTTCAGGTATTCACTAAGTGCTAATGCTTTGGTCCGGTTCTCTATTAAAAGGAGGCCTTAATATCCCTTAGTTTCCATTAGGACCCCGCTGCCACGGGAGGGTAGGACAAAATATGTCATGCAAGTTCTTTTCCATAAGCACATATATGGAATACATGCCTACATTACATTGATGAATTGGAGCTAGTTCTGTATCACCCTATGTTATGACTGTTGCATGATGAATGCCATCCGACATAATTATCCATCACTGATCCTTTGCCTACGAGCTTTCCACATATTGGTCTTTGCTAAGTTACTTTTCCACTGCTATTGTTACAATCACTACAAAACTGCTACTGTTACATTTGCCACCGTTACCGTTACTTCCACACTACTTTGCTACTAAATACTTTGCTGCAGATATTAAGTCTTTCAGGTGTGGTTGAATTGACAACTCAGCTGCTAATACTCGAGAATATTCTTTGTCCCCCCTTGAGTCGAATCAATAAATTTGGGTTGAATACTCTACCCTCGAAAATTGTTGCAATCCCCTATACTTGTGGGTTATCAAGACCTTTTTCTGGCGCCGTTGCCGGTGAGCATAGCTTTATTCTCTGAGTCACTTGAAATTTATATCTGTTGATCACTATGAAGAATCTGAAAGACGCTAAAACCAAGATCTACCCCTCAACTACGAGGGCAGGTAAGGAGCTGCCATCTAGCTCTACACTTGATTCACCGTGTGAAATGAGTAAATTTGCGACACCACCACCTGCTACTGAATCTGATATGTCACAAGTAATTGATGATGCTAATTCTACTATGCATGATGCTTATGATGATACTTTTCTTGATACTACTCTGCCACTTGGTGAATTTCTTGATGAACAAATTGCTAGAGTGAATGCTGAAACTGATAATATTGATGAATCTGATGAAACTGAACACTATGATTCACCTGCTAGACCTAGCTCTCCTAGATATGAATTGTCTAATATACCTGAGGGTTATGTTATGGAAGGAGAAGTAGCTAGGGACTTTCTTGCTTGTAAGGATAGAGATGATCTTAAGAAATTTCTATGCAAGTGGAAGGAAAAATCTTTGAATGCTAGAATGCAATATGATCCCAAGTTTTCTACTTCACCTATCTGTGTTACTAATAAGGATTACAAATTCTCGGTCGATCCTGAGTTAATTACTTTGGTAAAATTTGATACTTTTTATGGTCATGAATCTGAAACTGTTGTGGCACACCTTACTAAATTGAATGATATAGCCACCTATCGGTGAGGTGTCGAGCTCCCAGATGTCTAGGTGGCTCTCGCTAAATACGTGGCGGCGTGCCAGAATATAGATTACGATCAGTTGACACCCGTCGAGAGGCATGTCATGACCCCAAGCCTCGGCCAACTCATAGGTGGAAGGAGCTTGCGGAACGCATCCCCGCTCGCCACCTAAGACCGCATTTATGACGCTCTGTCTTAAGTGTCAGAGTTGTGTATGATAGCACTGTTAGCTATCTGATCATGACTGTTTGCCACTATCGATGCCCCTTGAGCTATAAAAGGAGGCACGAGGCAACCTAGCAAAGGGTTCGGGCACTTGGATATTCTACACTTGGTAGATTCGGATCCCTAGGGGATTACAACCAAGTGTATTTGTACGTACCTGATAGCTCTCCGCGGCAATCCTTGCCGGGGCAAAACTCCTTGGGAACTTCATCTTCATTAATCAATCCACCAAAGAAGGAGTAGGGTTTCACGCTTCAAAGCGGCCCGAACCTGGGTAAAAACACCCCCAGTCTCATCATCGTGTGGCCTCGTAGTTTGCGCTCTTTGTGCCACACGACCTCCCTGCCGAACCACAAAGGGGCTAAGGTTCGCATAGGTGATGGGGTGCACACCTCCCTGCCGACACATGACAACATACATTGTCTCTTGGACTAACACTTTTACCTCGTATATTTTAGGTATAGTCCATAGAGAGAATTGTCCAAAGGATTGTGAGGAAAATCCCCTTGATGAAAGGAAAGGAATATGATTGGCTCAAGCTTCAAGTATGAGGACACTACATTCTACATTTATGGGAAATTGCTTTTGGGTCCGTAGGAAATCCAATACTATTAACAAGGGTGAGGTATTATGATGAATTGGTTGCTCAAGTGCTTAAAGATAGCCACCAAAAATATTAAGGCATTCTCCTACAAAAAAAACTCTGTCCCACGCCAAACCAGCAAAATTGGTGCCACCAATTTTTCCACTCGGCCCTACCAATTTTCCAAGTGACAAATCCTATGCCAAAACCTAATCTCTCGGTACCTCCAAGTTTCACATCGGTGCCACCAAAAGATAGTGACCATCTTTCTGTTGTTTGTATTTCAAGAATCAGAATTTCCAAGATTGAAATCGGTACCACCAGGATTTGGAAACTGCCCTAGGTCATCATATCGGTACCACCGGTATTCATATATCGATGTCATCGATAATTCAAAAGTTGCCACATTTAGTACAACTCAGTACCACTGAGATTCTTTTCGGTGTCATCGAGTTAGGCAATAATGTTGTAACGGTTGGATTTTGGGGATGCATATATATACCTCTCCACCTCCTCTCACTCACAAAGGAAGCATTCAGAACACACACACACACACTTTCCAGATCCACTTTTCTGAGAGAGAGCCACCTACTCATGTGTTCAGATTAAGAGATTCCAATCCAACCATTTGAAACTTGACCTCTAGCCTCCCCAAGTTGCTTTCCACAAAATCAATCCCTCCTACCCATGTCAAATCTGTGAGAGAGTGATTGAGTGTTGAGGAGACTATCTATTGAAGTATAAGAGCAAGGAGCTCATCGTTCTACCACATCTATTACCGTTTGGAGGGTGGTGCCTCCTAGATTGGTTAGGTGTCATTTGGGAGCCTCCTACTTCGTGTTGTGGAGTTGAACCAAGAAGTTTGTACGGGCAAGGAGATTGCCTACTTACTGAAGATCTACCATGAGTGAGGATAGTCATGTGTGGACATAAGCCATGGTGGAATAAACAAGCCCGCTTCTTCATGGACCCCTTGCGGGTGGAGCCCTCCGTGGACTATCCTTCGTGGTTGAAGTCTCCACCAACGTGGTTCAAGTCTCCACCAACGTGGACATACGATAGCGCCACCTATCGGAACGATGCCAAAAATTGTCATGTCAATGTTTGTATTTAATCTTACTAAACTCTACTCCTTACTTACATCTGCAATTACTTTACTTTACACTACCATATTTGTTGACTAGCATGTGTAGGGTGCACTAGACTTGTTAGAATTGCTAAAATCTGCCAACCATTAAAATTGGGAAAAGGCTAGGGTTTTAATTTATGCAAGTAGTCTATTCACCCCCCCTGTAGACACCCCTTCTATCGATCCCATAATTGGTATCAGAGCTTTGGTCTCCATAGCCTTAGTGTAATCACCACTGGAGGAAGATGGATGTGCCAAGTTTGGGGAATCCTAGTTGTAGAGTGCCTATTCTCAATGGGGAGCATTATAGATAATGGAAAGATGAAATGCTTGATGTATATAGTAAATTCCATTTGGGAAGTATGTTGAATATGCTTATTTGCCTCCCATTGATCCCTTGCATCCTTCTCATGATCATGAAGTCAATATGCTTGGCTATGTTAAAATTGTTAATCTTATCATTAGAGGACTGCCAAGAAATAGGCTTAATAAAATTAAGAACTTTGAGTGTGCTTATACTTTGTGGAAAGATTTGGAGAAAACATATCCTGACTACTCATTGAAAAATCTTGATGTCATTTTCCAAAAATCCATTGCTTTTCACAAAATGAAGCCAAATGAACCTAATTTTGATATATGTCTATTTGAGCTTCGTGACCTCATGCGTGCTAAAGGAGATGTCATTACCATTAACAATGTCATTGTTGAAGCCATTCACATGCATAAACATGAACATTGTCATAGTCGTAACTGTGATGAAATTCTTCATTCTTATGACGAGGATATTTCGTTTGACGATGACAATGTGGAGCATAAATACTATGATGAAGATGAGGAGTTTGACATCGAGTATGAGAAGACCATGAGGAACCTTAGTCTTATGGCGAACCTTAGAGACTACATTGCCGTAGGAAAAGAGTGGATACTTGACAGTGGATGCACCGATCACATGATCACAGAGAAATACATGTTTCATGAGATTACACTAAACTATGAACCTCGAAGTTATGTGACCTTTGGTGACAACTCCAAGAGAAAGGTACTTGGTCTCGGTAAGGTGGCCATATCTCATGAAAGTTCCATTCAAAATGTCATGCTTGTTGAATCTCGTGGCTACAATCTTCTCTCCGTATCTAGACAAGTCGACTTTGATTTCAATGTGCTATTTACGGAAGTTGACTGCCAAGTGTTTTGTCGTGATAATCATAACATGGTTTTTAATGGTCTTCGCAAAGGTGATCTATACATTGTCGATTTCACTTAAAAATCCAAACCCCGTACATGTCTTATTGCAAAATCTTCTAAAGGTTGGCTATGGTATAAAGGCTAGTACATGTTGGTATGTGTAACCTTGATAGGCTTATCAAAGGTGATCATATTCTTGGTGTTAAAGATGTTATCTTTGACAAAGATAGACTTTGTAGTGCTTGTCAAGAAGGAAAGCAAGTTGGTGGAAGTCATCTCGTGAAGAACACCATAACTACAAGAAGGCCACTCAGGCTACTACACATGGATCTTTTCGGTCCCAATGCTTACAAGAGCCTTAGTGGAAATTCTTATGGTTTAGTCATTGTTGATGATTTTTCTAGATTTACATGGATATTCTTTCTTGATGATAAGTCACAAGTAGAAAATATCTTCAAGAAGTTCACTCAGAAATCCCAAAAACAGTTTCAAGTGAAGATCAAGAAAGTTCGAAGCGACAACGGAATGGAGTTCAAGAACACAAATGTGGATACCTTTATTGACGATGAAGGTATCTCACATGACTTCTCGGCAACATACACTCCCAAACATAATGGAGTTGTTGAGACGAAGAACCGAACTCTCATAGGAATTGTGTTAGAGCATATTTATGCCTAAGTAATTTTGGTGATTGATGACAGTACCTTAATGGACTAATCGTGTGCATTGAGCTTTCAGATAATACATGACAAAGGCACAAGACGATTGGGCACCCTCCATGGAATAGAAGCACGGTGTCCTCTACGATTCTCTTTGGTGGTTTTTGAGTCGTAGGAACGCCGTACTATTAAGAGGGGATCTGTATTGGAAAGGTTTGGGTAGAATCAATCTTGCACGCACACACTTTATCTCCATCCCCTTTCCCTGCAACTTTGGAGCTTTTCCCATCTCTGATTTTTCTTCTCTTGCAAAAAGGTCTTCTAGCGGTAGTACCGCTGGGCCTAGCGGTAGTACCGCTAGAGCTGGCGGTAGTAACGCTGGACCAACGGTAGTATCGCCCCTGGTCAGCAGTAGTACGGATCCAGGACTTTAGTACCACCTTCTTTGCGGCTGTACTTCGTCGGACTTTTTGCGAAGACTTTCTTGGCGGTGGTTGGCCCGGTAGTATCTTTGCGCTACCATGGGCTCAGCGGTAGTACCGCTGCAGCCAGTGGTAGTACCGCTGGGCTCAGGCTGTGAGTGGGAAAACGGTTGGATTCCCCCCTGCTATATAAAGGGTTCTTCTTGCTCAAGAACCCTACCTTTGACCCTCCCAAGATCCATTGTTGCTCCCTAAGCGCAAAAGTGCCCGATTCTCTCCCCAGCCAATCAAACTTGTTGATTTCCTAGGGATTGGTTGAGAAGGCCTAGATCTACACTTCCACCAAGAGAAAATTGATTCCCCCCACTAATCCCTTGCGGATCTTGTTACTCTTGGGTGTTTGAGCACCCTAGACGGTTGAGGTCACCTCGGAGCCGCATTCCATTGTGGTGAAGCTCCGTGGTCTTGTTGGGAGCCTCCAAGCTTTGTGTGGAGTTGCCCCAACCTTGTTTGTAAAGGTTCGGTCGCCGCCTTCAAGAGCACCTATAGTGGAATCATGGCACCTTGCATTGTGTGAGGGCTTGAGGAGAATACGATGGCCCTAGTGGCTTATTGGGGAGCATTGTGCCTCCACACCGCTCCAACGGAGACGTACTTCCTGTCAAAGGAAAGGAACTTAGGTAACACATCCTCGTCTTCATTGTTTCCACTTGCGGTTATCTCTAATCTTTACGTTGTGTATGTTCTTGTTGTAGGCTATCTCTTACTTGCCTTAGTGATTATAGTTGGTAGCATCATATAGGCTCTTCACCTAGTTGTCATTTTAGAGAACCTTTATGTTGCTAACTCTAATTTGTTAAGATTAACAAAAAAGTGGTCGTTGCCTATTCACCCCCTCTAGTCATCCATATCGATCCTTTCAATTGGTATCAGAGCCACGTCTCTTTATTAAGGGTTTCACCACCCGAAGAGTATGGAAGATGATGAGGGATTTCCCCATGGGCAACCCGAGGCCATGGCCTTGACTTCGGTCACAAGGGACGACTTGAATACGGCTATGGCCGCCCTCAAGACGTCCTTGACGAACGAAGTCAAAACCATGCTTAGAGAGTTAATTGAGGGAATTAAAGGTTCACCCGAACCGGCGTTGGTGGTTAAACTCGCCAACACAGATTCAGAGGCCAATTCCTCTAAGGAAGCGGCTAAAGGTATGCGACCTTCTTCCCTTCTCGAAAATGATGGGACTGGAACCTATGCCTCAGTTCCACCTCCCATGGTCTATGGAGGACCTGTTCCCACACCGCGTCTTAACCCTGTTGGTCCTCCTCCTAAGCTTGTTAAGGGTGATTTTGCTAACTGGGTGTTTTCTATTAAGTCTCATTTGAATCACAGCTCAACAAATTTATGGAGAATCATTGAGCAAGGCTACTATCCTTATGACCCAAGCAACATCACTCCAAGAGAAGAAGCGGACAATCAATATAATCACTCCGCATTGTTTATTCTACAGTCCGCAGTACCTCCTGAAGAACTTCCTCACTTGCACCCTTCACTCTGGCTAAGGACTGTTGGGAGCACAATATGGTGCTGTAAAAGGGAAGCTCAAGCATTCAACGACCCAACTATGAAGTGGTACTTGATAAGGCCGATGAGTTGTGATGAAGGAAGATGAGGACCCTCGTGATCTCTATCGAAGGGTGACTGCTATTGCTGTTGCTCTCAAGGATCATGGAAGCAAGGATGTGGATGACACATGGATCAAGCGCAAGTTTCTCAAGGCCATCATGCCTTTCAAAAAAGCCATGTCAACAGTCATTCGCCAACAACCACATTTCCACTCCTTGTCTTCCAGTGAGGTGTTGGATGAATTCATTGCAATGTCAATCATGAACGAGACCGCTGACAATGCACTTGCTCATGTTCGGTCAAAGACATCTTCACCCAACCTTGCTTTAAAGGCAAAGGCTGCTTTTGAAGAAGAAGAAGAGGATGAGGAAGAGGAGAGCTGCCCAGAAGACACTAAGTATGCTTATCACGAGCACATGGCTCTTGCGTCAAGGCAATTCTGGGGCAACAAGAGGAACTCAAGACCCAACTTCACCAAGAACAACTCAAGTGGGTTCAAATCCAAGCAACAAGTGAGGACATGCTATAACTGCGGTAATGTGAGTCACTTCGTAGCAGAATGTCCCTATGAGAAGAGGGAAGACAACGGGGGCAAGCTCATTCGCAAAGACAAGACCAAGTCATTCCCAAATAAGAACAACTTTGTCAAGAAACCCCACCCAAAGGGTATGGTGGCACTTGAAGAGTACCCCTTCGATGATGATGACGATGACGATATGGTGGCAACTGCGACTGTCGCCATTGCCACCCCTTCTCCCAAGAATGCGTCTCTCTTCAACGCCCCCAAACATAACCACATCGCCAAGTGCCTCATGGCCAAAGGTATCGATCAGGTAACACCCAGCATTAAGATCAACATCACTACTGCTCCTTCATTGTTGAATTGTGTTGATGATAGTGATGTTGTGGAACTTAATGAGCATGATCTTAACAAATTTATGTGTACAATCAAAGGAACCCAAGAAGCACTTTGTTGCTCTTTTGGAACAACTGGGTGAGGCTAATGACCTCATCGAGTCTCATGAGGAGACCATCTCCGAGATGCAAGGACATAGTCGTGACTATGCCGATGAGATTGCTGAACTATCTATTGCACTAGAAAAGGATCACACTCTTCATTTGGCTCTTGAGGAGTCATACAACGATGACTGCGCTAAATTGCAAAAGGAACTAGATCATGCTACTGTTCTTACTCGTATTCTTAAGTCTGAAAAGGATGCTCTTGGGGTTGGCCATGACAGACTCAAAGTGGAGTTTGACACACTTGACAAGGCTCACAAGGTCTTGAAAGGTGCTCATTTCTCCCTGAAAGAGTCTCATGATCAACTCCAAGCAAAGCTTACCAAGGAGATCTCTACTTGTCCTCCTTTCGTTTTAATTGATAATGCTTGTACAACTAACCCTTGTTGTGAGCATGTACATCTTGTGGAGGAAAATGCCAAGTTGAAGGATAAACTTGAGAATGACCTTGTGTCATGAATCCAAGGCGAGAAGAACTTGAACGACCTTTTGAGCAATCAAAAGGGTGTGGTAGGAAAGGAGGGACTTGGACTTACATCCAAGTCAAAAAGAAAAAGGAAGAACAGGAACAAACGATCCCCTACCGTCATGGACATCTTTGTCAAAGAGGGCGAAGGGACTCAGGAGGTGAACAGGAACAAGGTGTAGATTGGTAGCGTGAAGAAGGGCAAAACCATTCCTACCAACACAGTCGGCAAACTCAATCCTTCCTATGTTTTATGTCGTGCTGGTGATGGGCATGTTTATGCCAGATTTGTTGGTTCTTACTATGAGTTCATTGAATGGGCTATTTGGGTTCCTAAGACCCTTATCTCTAACATTAAAGGACCCATTCAAAAATGGGTACCTAAAACCAAGCCTTGATCTATTGCAGGAGTTTGCTTCCGGTGGTGTGTCATGGTTGCTCGATAGTGGAGCAACAAATCATATGACCAGAAGCAAGGACTTAGTGGTGGATGTGCATCCTTCCCCATCTATGCCCACCCATGTCCAATTCACCGATGCATCATCGTCAAAGGTATTGGGATTTGGTAAGGTGGTCATCTCTCAAGAGTTATCTATTGAGAAGGTCATGCTTGTTGAGTCCCTTGCTTACAATTTACTTTCGGTTCGTCAACTTGCAATTATGGGCTTTTCCACATTCTTTAATCTTGATACTGTGGTCCTTTTGTGGAGCAAGACTCTTAAAGTAGCCTATGTTGGGTATGTCGAAAATGGTCTCTATGTGGTGAACTTTTCAAAGCGACCCACTAAGACTGCGACTTGTCTAATGGCTAAAGTTGATGTGGGCTGGCTTTGGCATCGCCGACGAGCTCATGTCAATATGAGATCTTTGCAAAGTCTCCTCAAAGGGGACCATATTCGTGGACTAACGAATGTGAGTTTTGATAGAGATCAGAGATCGTGCTTGCAGTGCCTGCATTGAAGGAAAGATTCATGAAACTGCTCATCGTCCAACGACTCTCATTTACACTAAGATTTTGATGATTAGAAGTGACAACGGCACCGAGTTCAAGAACTACACCTTGGATGAGTTTCTAGGTGATGAGGGAATAAAACATCAATATTCAGCACCATATACCCCTCAACAAAATGGTGTGGCGGAAAGGAAGAACCGGACGTTGATGGACGCTGCAAGAACAATGATGGCGGAATTCAAATCTCCATATAACTTTTGGGCCGAAGCCATCAACACAGCATGTCTTGCGTCCAATCGGCTCTATATCCGCAAAGGCTTGAACAAGACCCCGTATGAGATTCTCACCGGAAACAAACCCAATATCAAGTACTTCCGGGTATTCGGGTGTAAGTGTTTCATTCTCAAGAAAGGTACTCAGCTAAATTTGATTCTAGAGCACAAGAGGGCATCTTTGTTGGTTATGCTACAAACTCTCATGCTTACGGTGTCCTCAACAAGTCCACTGGGCTCATTGAGGAAACGTGTAACGTGGAGTTTGATGAAAATAATGGCTCCCAAGTGGAGCAAAGTGGTCTTTGTGATGTAGGTGATGAAATTCCTCCCCAAGCCATAAGAAGAATGGGGATTGGTCAAATACTCCCCATTGAGGAACCCCTTGTGGCTGAAGGAGAAGGACAATACTCTACTCAAGTGGATCCATCATCCTCACAAGCCCCATACGCTTCCGATGAACAAAGAGAAGATCCTCAACTAGTTGAACAAGCTCAAGGACAAGATCAATTGCTCAAAGATGGTGATGTGTCCCATGATGTACAAGTTCTTACACAAGGTTTTGAATCTGCTGAAGATCAAGATCAAGTGCAACTACAAGATCCAGACCAAATAGAAGCACAATATCAAGAGCAAGAGCAACCACAAGAACAAGGACAAACCAGTGAACCTGCTCAAGTCGAAAATCAAGTTGATCAGGATGCTGTCTCTCAATTCCCTTCTGCGGCGCCTAAGAGGAGTACTGGTGCCAAGGGAGGATCAATATGCAAGGGCAAGCAAAGTAATCAAGTCGATGCTCCCCAGTTATCCAATGCAGAACTCTTGGAGCGCCGCGCAGCCAAGATTGCGAACAAGCTGAGAGTCAAGTCACATCTTATGAAGAATGTGCTTGGCTGTTTGAAAAGGGGAGTATCCACTCATCAACAAATTTGGAATTATTGTGAGCATCACACGTTTGTTTCGTATTGTGAACCTCAACAGGTACAGGAAGCGCTCGACGATGAGGATTGGCTTATGGCCATGCATGAAGAACTCAACAACTTCGAGCGTAATCAAGTCTGGAATTTAGTGCCAAGACCAAAGGAGGAACATAATGTCATCGGGACCAAATGGATCTTCAAAAACAACCAAGATTTCAATGGGATTGTGATTCGAAACAAGGCAAGATTGGTGGATCAAGGCTACTCCCAAGTCGAGGGTATCGACTACGGTGAAACCTTTGCCCTTGTTGCTCGTCTAGAATCTATTCGCATGCTCCTTGCTTATGCTTCTCATCATAATTTCAGATTACAACAAATGGATGTGAAAAGTGCTTTTCTTAATGGTCCTTTAAATGAGTTGGTCTATGTCAAACAACCCCCGGGGTTCGAACATCCCAAGCTCCCCAATCATGTGTACAAACTTAATAAGGCACTCTATGGCCTTAAACAAGCCCCACGTGCGTGGTATGAGTACCTTAGTGAGTTGTTACAAGATCGTGGGTTTGAAATTGGGAAGATAGATCCCACTCTTTTTACTAAGAGGGTCAAAGGGGATTTGTTCATATGCCAACTATATGTTGATGATATCATTTTTGGTTCCCCTAACGAATCTTTCAATGAAGAATTTGCTGCACTAATGATCGAGAAATTTGAGATGTCTATGATGGGTGAGTTGAAGTTCTTCCTCGGGTTCGAGATTAAACAAGGCTTAGAAGGGACCTTCATCAAACAAGCCAAGTACACTCAAGACATGCTCAAGAGGTTCGAGCTAGAGAATGTCAAGCCTGTCAAGTTTCCCATGCCAACAAGATGCAAGCTTGACAGTGATCCCAATGGTAAAGGAGTGGATCAAAAGGTATATCGCTCCATGATTGGATCCCTTCTTTACCTTTGTGCATCTAGACCGGATATCATGTTGAGTGTAGGGATTTGTGCATGGTTTCAATCTACACCAAAAGAAAGCCATTTTATGGCTGTTAAGTGAATCTTTCGATATTTGGCTCACACCCCAAACTTTGGTGTATGGTATCCAAAGGAGAAAACTTCAACCTAGTGGGCTATTCTGACTCAGATTGGGTAGGAGACTGTGTGGAGAGGAAGTAAACTTCTGGAGGATGCCAATTCCTTGGTCCTTCACTGGCAAGTTGGTCTTCAAAGAAGCAGAATTGTGTCTCACTATCTTCCACCGAAGCTGAGTATGTGGCAGCTGCAAGTTGTTGTGCACAGTTGCTATGGATGAGGCAAACTTTAAAGGATTACGGTGTCACTTGTGACAAAGTGCCTCTTCTATGTGACAATCAAAGTGCTATCAATATTTCCCTCAATCGGGGTGCAATATAGCAAGACCAAGCATATTGATATTCGCCATCACTTCATTCGTGAACATATCAAGCAAGGAGATATTGAGGTTCACTTCATCAACACTGAAGAGCAACTTGCAGATATTTTCACTAAGCCCCTAGATGAAGCAAGGTTCCGGGATTTGAGGCATGAGCTAAATATCATTGATTCAAGTAATGTGGATTGAAACTAGGCACTCTGCACCTCACTCTACATTACATCTTGTTCTAGGTGTAGGCATGGACATAGGGAGAGTGTTGTTCTCTCAATGAACTTTCCCTCCCCCCATTATGCATAAATCGATCAAGTCTTTCACTTTGGTCATTATTAAATGGCACTTGTGCTTCAAAGACGAGCGTTGGTCATGAACCAAAGGATAATTATTCGCGGTGTCATACCTTTGTCTCAAACATAGGTGGCTTCGGCCACCGCCCCCACCTTTCTCTCGTGTTGAAGAAAGGATACAAAATGACTAGTCAGTATATCTTGCTGGTGTTATCTTTTTGTTACACTGACTAGTCGTTGCCCACATCATTTCCACAAAGTCCTATGTCTCGTTGTGCCTTTTTGAGCGGTACTACCGCCAGGACCCGAGCGGCACTACCACCAGGACCCGAGCCTATCGAGGCTTGACTAGGGCTTTTTAGGGCTGTCTCAAGGGGGAGCGGTACTACCGCCAGGACGGCGGTACTGCTGCTAGGACCCCAGCAGTACTACCGCCAGGGTAGCAGTACTACCGCTATGACCTAGCGGTACTACTGCTGGTCCCGTACCCCTTGGACTATATAAAGGAGAGGAGCCCATTTTTCTTGCCCTGCTTCTTCTTCCTCGTAGCTCTCTGTCTCTCTACACCGAACTCCCCCCGTTTAGATCTTTCTGTGTGGAGCCCCTCCTCTCCTTTCAGTTGGAGGGTTTGCTCCCCTCCTCCTTCCTCCTTCAAGTGCCATGGATGTCGGTAAAGCTCCTCCCCTTCTTCTCTTGGTTGGTGTGTTTGGTTCTAGGGTTAGGAGCTTGGTGATTTGGATCCATAGATATGATTTGTGCTTAGTTTTTAGATGGAACGAGGGAGATATCTTAGGGGATTTTAGGTCTTATGTTCTCATTGCAATTATTTTGACATGCCCTAGTTCTCCATGTTTTAGATCTAGTAGCTCTTATCTTACTTCTCATGGATTTGATCTAAAACTTGGATCCCATTGACTAGGCTTGTCTCCATCTAGATGATCTCGAGTTCCACATGTGTTAGGGGTATGGTGATTCTTGTAATGAGTTTATTTATTAGCCGTGGATCTCTTGAAACGAATCTAGTAGTTTTTGTGGGTTCAAATATATCCAGATCTGAAAGTCAACCCCCTAGCGGCACTACCGCTAGGACCCCCAGTGGTACTACCGCCACGGGAGCAATACTACCGCCAGGGGCCCAGCGGTACTACCGCCAGGGCATGCGGTACTACCGCCAGGATGATATTTTTTTATTTTTCTCTTTGATTTCTCTTGGCAATCTGTGTTTCTTCTTATTATTTTTTTGACCATTGCCATTACTCCTTCTGTCGCTCTTTTTGGTGTGTGTGTCTTGTGTGTCACAGGTGCTGCTCGTCGCTCGAATCCTACACGTAACACCCAACCTAAGCAGTATCGCACTCCAGAGCCTCCAGAAGGTTCCGCCACTTCCAGTCTGAATCCTAAGAAGAGGTCCTTCAAGAAGACTGCTACCAAGAACAAAGGGGTCAACGTTCGCACTATGGCCCCTAGGGATTTTCTGGCACTTCGCACCTGAAATCCCTATGTTGATGACAAGGCTCAGCTTAAGAACGTCGATCATGTTTGGTCACGGGAACATGCCATGATTTATCGTGACATGATCAAGCCCTTCAAGAAGATCTTTGTCCCAGTGCAGTGGATCGACCTTGCTCACCTTCGGCAGAATACGGACTACTTTGGCGAGGCTCTCTCCTTGATTGATAAGCTTGGCCTTACAAATATCATCACCCTCAGACAGGATTTTGATCCAGATATTGTGGCCCAGTTTTATGTCACTGTTCACTTTCAGCCTGATGACGAGCGCACCATGACCTGGATGATCGGTAATCAGAAGCTGACTGGTTCCTAGATGGAGTTCATGCAGTTCCTCAAAGTCGACTTTCAAGGGGAAGAAAATGCTCTTGGGATGCGTCCTCATGCTCCTTCTTCGTCTACTGCCACCCCAAGGACAGGCTGCAACAACATTACATCAAGAAAGGTGTGCTCCCCACGCATCTGGATATCATGCATTGGGTCTTCCGCAACTTTCTATTCCCTCGTATTAGCAACAAGGACGAGGTGCATGGTCATCTGGCTAAGATGCTTCTGCTGTGTGAGGAGGCAAGGACTAAGGAAACCGCACCTCTCAACATAGCTCATGTGATGTTCCATGAGCTCTGGAATTGCATCATGAACTGTAAGGTTCCCATCTACGGGCCTTACCTGTTTGTCTATATTCAGAAGAGGTGGCATGATATCTATCTGATAGATCCCTTCCCCATTCAGGCTGACTACTTTGTGCATGATACTATCAAGCTTCGTATAAAGGACAAATGGGCCAACCCATCAACTTCTTCTCAGCCCATGGATACGAACACCGAGACTACTGCTGGAGGGGGACCTGCTTCGCATACCCGCTCTTCTGCTATGCCATCTTGGGCCGTGAAGCTGAAGGATTAGATGAAGACTCTCTTCTGTATGCAGGCCAAGGGGCAGTATCAGTCTCATGTGGCCCAGAAGGAGAACCGTCAGAGGCACAAGCGTGTCTTAAGGACCCTTGATGTGGCTATTTCAGGCGGTTCAGAGGACGATATCACTCCAGAGACTGTCTGGATGAGGGCTCAAGGCTACCAGTGGACTGGGTCTGATGCTGAGGAGGAGGCTTCTGAGGAGGACATTGAGGAGGAGCGGGATGAGCAGGATCCGGATGCCATGGATGCGTCTGGGGATGAGGAGGATGAGGAGTGACCACCTGTGTCTTAGGTGTGCCCCCTTTTTGGTGTCTTGTGCCAAAGGGGGAGAGAGTCTAGGAGCTGGATTTGCTTTGCTTTTGCTTTGCTTTATCTTATCTTTATCATGTTTGCTTTGAACTTGGTTTGATCATATTTGCTATCTTTGCTACGTGTGATGTGAGACTTGGTTTTATTGTGAGACCTATTTTTATCATATGTTGTGAGTCATATGCTCTTCAATTATCTATATTAATTTATCTTTATGATCACATGCTTTCTACTGTGCAAATCCGGTATTGTCATCAATCCACCAAAAAGGGGGAGATTGTTAGGGCATATTTATGCCTAAGTAATTTTGGTGATTGATGACATTACCTTAATGGACTAATCGTGTGCATTGAGCTTTGAGGTAATACATGACAAAAGCACAAGACGATTCGGCACCCTCCGTGAAACAGAAGCATGGTGTCATCTACGATTCTTTTTGGTGGTTTTTGAGTCGTAGGAACGCCGTACTATTAAGAGGGGATCCGTATTGGAAAGTTTTGGGTGGAATCAATCTTGCACGCACACACTTTAACTCCATCCCCTTTTGTGACAGCCCGAGACCGACGTTCCAGAAGATTCCCCTTTTCTTTCCGTTTTCGTCGCGTGTTTATTTTTATTTGTCGCATCATCATCGCATCATGCGCATCATCTGCATTGATCGGCATCCCGTTGCCGCCAGTTTTCAAACTTGCATCCGTTGTTAGTTGCCGGTTCTCGTCGTTGTCCATTCTGAGCGTGACCGCACTCGCATGCGCCCGCGTCATCGTCGAAACCTTGTTTTAAAAGTGTGTGTAAAACTTTATCTGATTGGGTTGGAACTTGACGTGCGGTCTTATTTTATTATAGGTAGGCTGCCTGTAAAATTTCGTCGCAATCGGAGTCCGCATGGTACCCGAACGGTCGACCGTAGCGGCACCGTCTTCGGTCTATCGTCGGACGCTTTTCGGTGTTTTAAAATCACGTTGCCGGGTGTCGTTTCCCTCTCTTCTCCGGCTAACCCACTCTACACGGACACTTAGCCCATCCCGCATTCGGAATTGTTCGAATCCGACGGTGCGGTTGAAACCGGGGCGAAATTCTGCTAAACCTAGCCCCCCATTGTTTATAAATAGACACCTCCCCTTCCATTTTTAGCCTTTCCTAATCCCTCCTCGTTTTCCGCGCAGCCCCCTCAAACCCTAGCCGCCATCTCCTCCCGCAGCCTCTCTCTCCCCAGCCGCCGCGGGCCCGCCGAGCCCATCTGAGGCCCTCCTGGGCCCGGATCCGCCGCCGCCGCTTGGAGCCCGAGGCTCCCGCATGAACTCCTCCCGAGCTCGTCTCATGGCTGAGGCGACCTTGCCTCACCACCTCTCCGGCCCCGAGCCACCGGAGCACCCCGCGCCGCCAGATCCACCTGCGCCTCGCCACGCCGCCCTGTTGCCCGCCGGCCCGAGTGCCCCTCTGGCCGAAGCCCGAGCCGACCGCCGCCAACCGCTCCCGCGGGCAGGACCTCATCGCCGGCCGCACCCCTGCCGTCCTAATCCGGCCAGATCCGGTCCGGAGGGAATCGTCTCGAGCGGCCCCGCCCCTCGCCCGCTCGTCGGAGCCCTAGGCCGCCGCCGATGCCTTGCTCGGCCGCTGTCACCTCTGCTCGCCAGGTCGAGCGGAAGGGACGAGTCCGCGGACAGTTGCTCCCTCGCCCCGACCGGCTCCTGGGATGCCCTCCTGCCCGAGGCCCAGCAGCTGGCCACTAGCCGACCCGACTGGCTTGCCCCGGCCCAGCTCCAGCGGCCCAAGGTGGAGTCACCTCTCTCCTTCAGCGAGGATGCGTCCCGGCTCCTCCTCCCCACCAGGCCGGCCCGTGGCCGCGAGGTAGCCCTGTCGCCCCCTCTATTTCACGCCCATGCAATGTTTAGTTATTTTGCGCAACTTCCTCATTCGGCCCGATAGCAGATTACGCCCGGTAGATTATTATTTTTAGGGATTTTCGGAATTATTTAATTCCAGAAAAATATATATATTTCAAACTCCCGTAATTAATTAACCGTGTATCGGATCGCGACGTATCGTATATGAAACTTGACTAGATTTCCGCGTAGACTAATATTTTGCAACTTGCATGCATGTTTGAATTAGTTTGACCTGCCAAATGCCTAGTTTTGCGTGCTGTCCTAATAGGGATTTATTCTGTAGTTATTTTCTTGCGTGTCCGGATTGCTCAAAACTCGTAGATAAAATGCTCATGTTTTTAGGGATCCTTTGCCATGTATTTTAGAGTAGTTGGTTGTATTTTTGCATGTAGGATTCCGTAGCTAGTTTGCTATACCGTGTTTAGGACATATTCCCGCATATACGTGTGGCGTTGTTTTTGTTTTGTAACCCCTCATGTTATATATGTTTTCGGGGTAGAAAAATCCATAGAATTTAACTGTGCATTTAGTTTTAGCTTTGAGCAAGTTAGTGCGCGTGATATTTTGCCGTTATGCCCTTTTGTTTATTTTGTGTGATTTAATCCGTGCTTGATATGAAGGAGTTGTCAACTAGAGTTATGCTTTTGGATGTTTAGTCTAGCCTCTGGTAGTTTTGGTTGCAATAGAAATCCATGTTTAGGTGTGGTTTGCTTGCTTTCAACTTGCTAGGAAATAGTGCTGATTTGGAGATGCTGAAATATTTCTAAGTCTGAAATCTGTTATATTTTGTTGTTGTCTTGTCTTGAGTTTATCTGGTGTTCTATAGTTCTTTTGGGTTGGTACAATGGAGTTAGTTGTAGAATTTAGGATTCTCTAGCATGTTGTCAATTTTCATGCCATTTGGAGTCTTGTAGCTTATGGTTTTGCTACTGTCAATATGCCTTCAGATCGAAAATTGCACTTTCATAAACTGTGGTTTTTCACTAAGTCTGAAACTGTGTGTGACATGCCATTTTGTGACTTCTTTTCCTAGTGTTCCATGCTTCCATGCTAGGTGTTGTTAGTTGTATGTTTTAGTGCTTCTTGCCCTCTATCGTCTCATGCCTTGGTTGAGTATATTGGATTTGTGTAGCTCGTAGTTGTGGGGTGTAGAAAATGCTATGTGGCTGATTTTGGCAGTCTGTAGTGATTTCTCTAGCTCGTAGTTGTTGAACCGTTGCTCCGTGCCCTATATGAAACTTGCGTAGAATATCGTGTAGTTTCATATTATCTTGCTGGTTGTATGTTTTAAATTGCTTGTGACTGTCGTTGCACACATATTGCATTCATGCCATCATATCTTGCGGTGCTCGTATCTTTTGAACCGTAGCTCCGTTGGAGATGTTCTCTATGTGTAAATTGCTTGTAACGACGCGTAGAATCACGTGAACCTATTTATTTTTCTGTTTAACAACTATTAAAACATTTTAGTTTAGATCTGGACAGAATTGTTAATTAACATGTGAGGTCGTTTCGGAGATGCTATATGTCATTTCCGACCTCATTTAAAATGCCTAGATAGGTAGCTTAATTACGTTTCACCTCTTGCCATGTTTAACAACATTTAATATTGCCGTGTACCTAATCGGGATAGAACTAAATAATCCGTATGTGGAGTTTCGTCAATATGCAACTCGTTGCATATTGAACTTCACTTAATGTGTAATGTTTGGTTGTTGTGAATCGCCGTGCCATGTCTTGCATATATTCAGCTGATCATGCATCATATGTGGATTGCATCTTGTCGTGCATGTGCCGTGGTGAACATCGTGTGTTGATGCTTGTTTACGGTTTCCTTCGTCTCGATAGAGTTCCGCAAGCGTGTCGGAAAGTGAGGAACCGTTCGACTACATCGGTTCGTCTGCTTCAGGGAGTCATTCTTCTTCCAAACGGGATCTCAGGCAAGATGACCATTTCCCCAAATACCATTACTATCATTGCCATGCTAGTTTTACCGTTTCTATCGTTATTGTCTCACTACCCACCACATGTTAAATATCAGCCTCTCAACAATGCCATGAAAACCTTCAACCTGTTCACAACCTAGCAAACCACTGATTGGCTATGTTACCGCTTGCTTAACCATGTGTTAGCGTTGCTAGTTGCAGGTGCAGTTGCTTCCATGTGGTAACATGGGTTCCTCGTTATATCACCATATTAAATGCTATTTAATTTAATGGACCTATATACTTGGTAAAAGGTGGAAGGCTCGGCCTTTCTAGCCTGGTGTTTTGTTCCACCTTTGCCCCCTTAGTTTCGGCTACCGGTGTTATGTTCCATAATTGAGCGCTCCTAACACGATCGGGGTTGTTATGGGGACCCCCTTGATAATTCGTTTTAGATTAAAGCTGGTCTGGCAAGGCCCAACTTTGGTACTACATTTGCCTAATAACCTCATAAAATTGCATAGGGACTTACCGGACCCCGAGGATAATTAATCAACCCCCGGGCCAGTGCTCCGCATGAGTGTTGGTCCCACCTGAGCGATGTCCGGCGCCCCCTAGTCACCCAGGGTTTAGCGATCCCGACGTCTAGCTCATTCGTCGTGTCCTGAGAACGAGATACGCGGCTCCTATCGGGATCGTCGACATGTCGGGCGGCCTTGCTGGATTAGTTTTACCTTTTACGAGATATCTTGTGCATCAGGATTCCAGTGATGCTTTGGGTAATCTCAGAGTTGAGGTTTTCCACTAAGGAATCCGACGAGATCGCGAGCTTCGTGATCGAGGATTTCTATGCGGCTTGTGGTAATTTGTCATGGACTAGTTGGAGCACCCCTGAGGGTTAAATCTTTTCGGAAAGCCGTGCCGCGGTTATGTGGCAACGTGGAAACTTTGTTTAACACTGGTTCTAGACAACTTGAAGTTAACTTAATTAAAATATGCCAACTGAGTGCGTAACCATGACTGTCTCTTCCGTGAGTTCCTTCTCCGATCGAGGACACGGTGGGGTTATGTTTGACGTAAGTAGGTGTTCAGGATCATTCATTTGATCAACTGTAGTTCACGTCCGCTATGCGTAGATCTTCCCCCTCTTTATTTCTTGTACTCGTAAGTTAGCCACTAAATAAATGCTTATTCGCGTGCTGCAGCCTCACCACTTAACCTTACCTCACCCATTAAGCTTTGCTAGTCTTGATACCTTTGGAAATGAGATTGTCGAGTCCCCTGTGGCTCACAGATTACTACAACACCGGTTGCAGGTACATGTAAAGGTTAGTTGACGCGAGCGCGTTGATTGTTCATTTGGAGTTGCTTCTTCTTCTCCTTCTTCATCGATGTAGGATGGGTTCTAGGCGAGCAGCCTGGGATAGCAAGGATGGACGTCGTTTTCTTTTCTCGTTTGTTTTCGTCCGTAGTCGGACCCTGCTCTTCTTCGTGATATTTATGTATTGTACTGATGTGACTCTGATGTAGCATGTGGTGAGTGTAAGCCAATTCTGTATACTCTTCTCTTCAGTACATGTACTTGTAACGACATCCATTCTTGCGAAACGACGAGATGCACTTCTATCCCTGACGAGGTCCTCGTGCCAAATTAAGGATAGGGTCGCATCTGGGGATTACACCTTTCGCTGCAACTTTGGAGCTTTTGCCATCTCTGGTTTTTCTTCTCTTGCAAAAAGGTCTTCTAGCGGTAGTACCGCTGGCCCTAGCGGTAGTACTGTTGGGTGTAGCGGTAGTACCGCTAGCCCGAGCGGTAGTACCGCTGGCCCAGCGGTAGTACCACCCCTAGTCAGCGGTAGTACCGCTCCAGGACTTTAGTACCGCCTTCTTTGCGGCTGACTTTGTCGGACTTTTTGCGAAGACTTTCTTGGCGGTGGTTGGCCCGGTAGTATCTTTGCGCTACCATGGGCTGAGCGGTAGTACCGCTGCAGCTAGCGGTAGTACCGCTAGAGTGCCAGCGGTAGTACCGCTGCAGCTAGCGGTAGTACCGCTCGGCTCGGGTTATGAGTGGGAAAACGGTTGGATTTCCCCCCGCTATATAAAGGGTTCTTCTTGCTCAAGAACCCTACCTTTGACCCTCCCAAGCTCCATTGTTGCTCCCTAAGCTCAAAAGTGCCCGATCTCTCTCCCCAGCCAATCAAACTTGTTGATTTCCTAGGGATTGGTTGAGAAGGCCTAGATCTACACTTCCACCAAGAGAAAATTGGTTCCCCCACTAATCCCTTGCGGATCTTGTTACTCTTGGGTGTTTGAGCACCCTAGACGGTTGAGGTCACCTCAGAGCCACATTCCATTGTGGTGAAGCTCCGTGGTCTTCTTGGGAGCCTCCAAGCTTTGTGTGGAGTTGCCCCAACCTTGTTTGTGAAGGTTCGGTCACCGCCTTCAAGAGCACCTATAGTGGAATCACGGCACCTTTCATTGTGTGAGGGCGTGACGAGAATACGGCGGCCCTAGTGGCTTATTGGGGAGCATTGTGCCTCCACACCGCTCCAACGGAGACGTACTTCCTGTCAAAGGGAAGGAACTTCGGTAACACATCCTCATCTTCATTGGTTCCACTTGCGGTTATCTCTAATCTTTACATTGTGTATGTTCTTGTTGTAGGCTATCTCTTACTTGCCTTAGTGATTATAGTTGGTAGCATCATATAGTCTCTTCACCTAGTTGTCATTTTAGAGAACCTTTATGTTGCTAACCCTAATTTGTTAAGATTAACAAAAAAGTGGTCGTTGCCTATTCACCCCCCTCTAGTCAACCATATCGATCCTTTCAAATGGCCTGAATGATGCTTGACGAATACAAGACGCGAAGAAACTTTTGGGCAGATGCCGTCGAAACATCTTGTCATGCCATAAAACGACTCTACTTACACAAGCTTTTCGGTAAAACGACATACGAGCTGCTCACCGATAACATACCCCAAGTTGGATACTTTCGAGTTTTCGGCTCTAAGTGCTACATTCTTGATAAGCATCTTCGCTCTAAATTTTCTCCTAAATCTCATGAAGTTTTCCTACTTGGTTACGGATCAAACTCTCACACTTACTGTGTCTACAACAGCTTCACTCGAAAATTTGAAGAAACAGTAGATGTGAAGTTTGATGAGTCTAATGGTTCACAAGTCGAACAATTGCCGAATGATGTAGGAGATAAGGAACCTTTGGAAGTCATCCAAGATCTACCTATCGGCAAGATTCGTCCCATGGATTTGAAGGAAAGTACTTCATCAAGTCAAGTGGAAGATCCTATTTCGCGTCAAGGCGAACCACAAGACGACATGGAGGCATGCACAAGCGGTACATGACATGATGATGATGAAGAAGAAGAACATCGTGAGGATCCACCTCAACCTTCCTCACCGCCACCTCAAGGAGATGACACCGTCAACGAAAACGAACAAGAAGATGATGATGAGGAAGCTCCACCATCCACCAAGAAGAAGCTCTCACGAGTTCGAGGAAGAGTGGACAAGGATCATCCGCTGAATCAAATCTTCAGTGGCATACAAACCGGGAGAATCACTCCCTCTAAATCTTGTTTAGCTAACTTTTGTCAGCATTACTCGTTTATCTCTATCATTGAGCCTATGAAGGTTGAAGAAGCCCTTCAAGACCCCGATTGGGTGAATGCCATGCACGAAGAGCTACACAACTTCAAGAGGAACGAAGTTTGGACACTTGTGGAAAAGCCCAAGGACGAGCACAACATCATTCGTACAAAATGGGTGTTTTAGAACAAGCAAGATGAAAATGGTCAAGTTATACGCAACAAGGCATGTCTCGTAGCCCAAGGATACACTCAAGTCAAAGGTATGTACTAGGCGAGACTTATGCCCCCGTTGCTAGACTTGAAGTCATACATATTCTTTCTCGCTTATGCCAATCACCACGATATTAATCTCTATCAAATAGATATCAAAAGTGCTTTTCTAAATGGTGAAATAGAGGAGGAAGTTTATGTCAAACAAACTCCCGGCTTTGTGAACCCTAAAAAACCTAATAATGTTTACAAACTTCGTTAAGCGTTGTATGGTCTTAAACAAGCCCCTAGAGCTTGGTTCAAATGCCTAACGAAGTTTCTCCATGAAAAGAGTTTTGAGATTGTTAAAATTGACGCAACCTTATTCACTAAAAGAGTTAACGATGAACTATTTGTGTGCTAAATATATGTAGATGATATTATTTTTGATTCTACTAACACACATTTTAGTGAGAAACTAGATAGTTGATGGCGCGCGTTGCTGCGCCCATCTAATTTATGTCTATAATTGTTAGGAATATAAAGTAATTTATATATGTGCAATGCTTTGAATTGGTATTGTGCTTTTTTGCAATCCCTATGGGTGTCTTCAACTTTTTACAAAAATGATGGTATGTGCTTGAAGACAGGAATGTGCTTTGATTGTAAGAAAGTAGGGTGTTGATCTTTTTTTCTTTCTTAGGCCTATAATGGACTTATAGGTGGTTCATATTTGGGTAAGTGTATGGGGTTAGTATGGTTGATGGATACATGTTACCAAATATGATTGATTCTGAACTCTTTAGTCACAAGAGGTTCTCTCGCATAATCTCCAATTAGGACATCTCAAAAATCGAAATATTGAGGAGTGGGCAATAGGAATAGTGGAGAAACTAAAATAGGTTGTAGAAATACTCCCAAAAATTTGGACAACATTTTAGTCGTTACAATAATTCTACAACCCTCGACTCGGAGATAACACACGTGTTAGATTTTAATAAAATCGGGTGTGAGATAGCTTGGAATTACATTGAGGGAATTAGATGTCCATTATGTAGTAGTACTTATTGTATTATTTTGATGCAATAATACAATATTCTTATCTAAAATTGGAGAATGATGGTAATCTCTCCTAATAATAAAGCGCGCAGCGCTTCTGTCGTACATCGTTGGTCATTTTACAGAAAAGCCCTCGCAATTTTAGGTAATTAACCCGCAGTCCAATTTTAAGTCACAACGAACCGTTTTCTGTCATTTTGTAGAAAAACGCTCACAGTTTTAGATAATCAACCCGCAGTCCATCTTTTAGTCACAGCCGAACCGTTTTTTTGCATTTTTCAGAAAACTTCTTGATGTTTCAGGTAATCAACCCGCCCTCCCTATTTAAGTCAGCAGAATCGTTTTTTTTAACAAAATAAACCCTGACTTTTCAGTTAATCAATCCATATTTTATCTAAAACAAAATTATTCATATCTTTTAAACCGTAAATCCAATTTTAACATGTTATATATGAAATTTGATTAAAAAATGTGTAGAATCTAAATAGGATGTTATTTTTAGCTGTTGAATACCTCTTAAATATTATTTTTGGTGCAAACTTAATCTGTAGTGTACGGTCCTTTTTTTTTTCTCTTTCCGGCGACCATACGAATTGCAATAAACATACATTAAATTAAAACCAAATTGAGAGGAAAGCAAACATCATTAACCACACATGCACACCTTTGAAAAATCTCGTGGGGAGAAACAACATATTTCTAATCTTATTTCGAGTGACTGTATATTCAAACGCGTTTTCGTTGTGTGAGCACCGAGGCCATCGCCGGTAACACAAATGTGATGTCATGTGAAAATATATTGCGTTCAGAGCGTGTGTTATTTTCTCTTCCGTTGCAACGCATGAGCTTTTTTGCTAGTACTGAAAAATTAAACAACTTCGTTTCAAGTACTTTACCACGGATTAAGATTTAAGTGTAACTGGATGGTGCCGTACTGGCTTCAAGGGCTATGGGCCAGAGATTACACTGCTCCATGGTATTTACTTCTTCTATGAAGGATAATCGTTTCCAGGAGATATGAAAAAAATATCTTCAAGCATTGCATAGCATCTATGAAATGAAATCCCAATGATCGGAGTTGACCAGCAAGCTCCTGAACCATGGAATAGGAAAATAAAATCATTGATGAGATTGACCAAGCAATAGGTAGTGCGCTTCATATTTTAAGATGAGACTAAAATATTGCATGATTTTAATTTGCTTACCAAAGTCGCTTTCAGATTAAGCATTTGTGCATCGTAAGAGTAAGTAAAATAGTATAGCCAGCTGCTGGCTATAAGCCATTGACATGTTATCTACAGCCTGTCTTATAGCTAACATGTACAGTAGTTCATTGCAAAAGTGTACTACTTCTTTATTATATGGTCCACCTTTCATACTCACAAAATGCCTAGGAGCACGTGCTAGAACTGGCTCTTAGCTAAGAACCCGTTTACCTTCCCTCTCCTCTTCTCTTTTCTCTAACTAAACAAAAATATATTAGTTTATTCCTTATAACCAGCTGACTCAGCTCTATTATACTTGCTCTAGCACAATGAAACTGACTAGAGCAGGCTGCAAGATCGAAGGCCTTGGTGCTTGAGGGGAATTAGAGAGTGCTTTCATCCACGTGGACTTGGCTACAAGATCGAAGGCCTTGGCTCCTAGGGACGATCTCGATAGGCTTCTGCGCTTTCATCCACGTGGTGACCGACAAAGCCAGAACGACGGTGGTGGTGGCCTGCTGCTAGAGGTTGCCCTGCGCGCTATCTTGTCTCCCTACCACCCTAGACCACGAGAGGGTTGCTGGCCCACCCTCCCGAGCTCCCGTGCTACTGCTCGCCGGTGAGAGCAGATCCTGCACCGCGTGCTGCCATGGCAGGCCTCCGTTGAAGTGTTCGTCGCGTGCTTGCCCACTGTTGTTTACTGTGTTGTTGTGTGCCGGCTGTGGCCCTCAGTTGCGTACCTTCGTTGGCACCAAAACGGATAGGAGATCGACGGAGCAGGTGACGGCGGTGGTGGCGGCGCCGCAGCGGAGACTTGCCCTTTCAACAGATCACTTCGGCCGAGTTTCTCACTGGGCCTTGTGTGGCTACCAGGTCCAATTAACTAGAGTACTCCGAAATTTCTACCAGAACAGCTATCCCTTAGGACAACGGCCCACTTAGCGAGAAGTTAAACAGCTATCCCTTAGGACAACGGCCCACTTAGCGAGAAGTTAAAGATTAAATGGCCAGGATGATGCGGATTTTTGATACGACGGCCAAAATCTTCAAATGCGTGAGATGTTAGGGATTGGGTTCAGTTTTACTGTCCTAAATTTCGAAGGCTGATGTCCGAAAAGTATGAGATGTCTATGATGTGTGAGCAGAAATTCTTCCTTGATTTACAAATCAAACAATTGAGAAAATATACGTTTATCTCTCAAACCAAGTACACCAAAGACTTAATCAAGAAGTTTAATATGCAAGAATGCAAAGGTATGAGAATCCCCATGCCTACTAGTCGACATGTTGACTTCACTAAGGAGGACAAACCGATTGATCAAAAAGTTTGTCGATCAATGATCACTTCATTTCTATATCTATGTGTCTCCCGTCCCGATATCATGTTGAGTGTTTGCATGTGTGTCCGATATCAAGCGGCACCCAAATAGTTTCATATAAAGGCTGTGAAAAGAATCGTGAGATACTTGATACATACACCAAACTTTGGCATATGGTATCCCAAGGGATCTTCTTTTAATCTTGCTAGCTATTCCGACTCGGACTATGCCGGAGACAAAGTTGATAGAAAATCCACCTCGGATACATGTCAATTTCTTAGGAGATCTCTTATGTATTGATCATCCAAGAAACAAAACTCAATATCTTTATCTATTGCCGAAGCGGAATACATTATCGTCGGATCATGTTGTGCGCATTTACTATGGATCACACAAACTCTTAAGGATTATGGCATCCATGTGAGACATGTTTCATTGTTGTGTGACAATGAAAGTGCTATTAAAATTATCAATAATCTTGTGCAACATTCTCGAACTAAATATATTCAAGTACGACATCATTTCATTCGTGATCATGTTGGTAAAGGAGATATAATTCTCAAGCATGTTCGTACTGACAAACAATTGGCGATATCTTTACCAAACCACTTGATGAGAAAGTATTTTGTCATTTGAGGAGTTAGTTGAACATCATTGATGCTTCATAATTGGGCTAGACTCATTCAGATGCATGCAAGGGCATGAGCTTACTTGACTATTCCATGATGCTATTGATATGAAACTATCTTATATCTTGAAAAACTATGCTCCCTTGTATTGCATCTAACCATTTTGTGGGTACTTGGAAGAACTACAATCCACAAGATTGCCGTAAATTCACATAAAAAACAATCTTGACATAGCCAAGTATGGACAACCCCTTCTTCGGAGATTAAGGAAGAAGACCGCAAAATCATATACTTGACAACTATTTGATGAATACAATCACTCATGTCAATTGGATATATATTATGTTCTTCTTGCATGACTAGCCAATGTAGGTGAAAAGAGAACCAAAACGACAAGGATTGCTCCGAATTCGAGATGATCTTCATCGACATTGAGAATCCACAAAAAGTTCACCTACATGCTATGTCATCAACATCATTCGAAGGTATCTACTCATATCCTTGATATAGCTTTACTCCATGTCATGAGGTAAAGCAACTCAAGTCATATGAATACATTAAAATGCTTAATTGAAAAATGGCAACCCCATTTTGCGCTTAACGATGAGTACAACCCATGATCAAGCATTCTTGCTTGACTCCTCAAGTCAATATACTCTAATATATGTGACCTAGTCACCTCCCAACATCTAGATGAAGATTCTTGTATGGTTCATATCTGTGTTGCATGCTTTCTTAGAACCATTCAACTCTCATCTATATGTATGTATTCAAACAAACAAACAAAACAAAAACAATCTTTTCCTTTTAAATGTTTGGATATTTCCCTTTTTCAAGTTTGTGGATATTTTCTCTATATTTGAGTTAAGGAGTTGATTTTCATTGCAAATCGGTCTCATCAATCTGGAAAACTCGGCTTAACCGATTTCTTCCATAGGCCTATTTTCATTCTTGGTTATACCGAACCATACTGCCTCGGTGACTCCGAATTTTATCACTACCTATGATCTTTTGGAATTTCTAGATTTTTGACACTAGGGGGGAGAAAGCTTGTCAGTGATCCCAAGCTTTGTTACCTCCTAAGATCTTATTGATCATTTTCATTTAAGACAAAGGAGACATAATCGTGTTTCCCACAATCTTCTAAGGAGGAGATAACTTAAATGATCCTACAATATAAGAGGGAGAAATTTCTATGATCCCTAACATAGGGGGAGATAGTTCAAGGAACTCTTATCAATACTTAAGGGAGAGAAAATTCAAATTCAAGGAACCTTTATCAAAGAGATAGGAATCCAAGATCCCTTACTCTCAATGAGCCCTTACCCTGTGACCTTTTTGGAAATTAATGCCAAAGGGGGAGAAATATCAAAGCCTCCAATAAGCTTAAGTCAAAGGGGGAGATATATACTTAGGGGAAGAAATAACATTAAGGGGGAGACATAAAAAACTTATTGCCATCTTTGGATTGAACTTGTCTCACCCTACCTACGCCCAATATCTACATGCTATGATTCAGGGGAAGAGGTAATCCTACATATTCATTCTAAGGGGAGAAAGTTCTAAATATCCTTGAAGACATATCTATCATCAAATCAGATCTCTCATATGTTGTACATGTCTTGTTACTGTTGAACCTCTTTGCATATGTACAATGGAGTACTCTTGTGTTATCTAACATTTCTTTTCCCAAGTGTGCTCCTACTACTAAGGCGCTCAAGAACCTCAAGGTAATCTCTTGTTTCTTGCACATATTGTTTGCAAGAGTGAGCCTTGAACATGGAAGTTCTTCATTCACATATGTTTGATGCATGTATCCAAGATTTACATGACTTGTCTCGTCCTTATACCATGTGTGTGCCCATGCAGTCCAAAGCAACTATACTCTAAAAAGGGATTGCACACACTTAGGGGGATCTTGCACTAGTCATGTATCTCTCAAAGCTTTTATATTCTAATGCCTATCTTTATTTGAAGCTTTGATTGTATTTTGTCATCAATTACCAAAAAGGGGGAGACTAAAAGCACATATGCTCCCTTGGTGGTTTTGATAATTCACGACAACATACATTGTCTCTTGGACTAACACTTTTACCTAGTATATTTCAGGTATAGTCCAGAGAAAGCATTTGCCAAAAGATTGTGAGGAGAAGCCCCTTGATGCAAGCAAAGGAATAGGATTGGCTCAAGCTTCAAGCAAGAGGACTCTACATTTTACATTTCTGAGCTTTCGAGTCCATATGAAAGCCAATACTATTAAAAGGGGGTGAGGTATTATGATGAATTGGTTGCTCAAGTGCTTAGAGATGGCCACCAAAACTATCCAGTCATTCTCCCACAAAAATATTTGTCCCAAGCCAAACTAGCAAAATCGGTGCCACCAAGGTTTTCCACTCAGCCCTACCGATTTTACTAGTGACACATCCTTCGTGAAACCCTAATCTCTCGATACCACCAAGTTTCACATCGATGCTACCGAAAGATAGTGATAAACTTTCTGTTGTCTCTATTTCAAGAATCGGAATTTCCGATATTCAAATCGGTACCACCGAGATTTGGAAACTACCCTAGGTCATCGTATCAGTACCACCGAGATTCATATATCACTCTCACTAAGAATTCCAAAGTTGACACATTTCGTCCAACTCAGTACCTCCGAGATTCTTTTCAGTGTCACTGAGTTGGGAAATAACGTTGTGACTGTTTGATTTGGGGGGATGCCTATATATACCCCTCCACCTCCTCCCACTCATAGAGAAAGCACTCAGAACACACACACACACTTTCCAGATCCTTTTTTCTGAGAGACAGCCACCTACTCATGTGTTGAGATCAAGAGATTCCAATCCAACCATTTGAAACTTGATCTCTAGCCTCCCCAAGTTGTTTTCCACAAAATCAATCTCTCCTACGCATGCCAAATATGTGAGAGAGTGATTGAGAGACTATCTTTTGAATCACAAGAGCAAGGAGTTCATCATTCTACCGCATCTATTACCTTTTGGAGGGTGGTGCCTCCTAGATTGCTAAGGTGTCGCTTGGAAGCCTCCTACTTTGTGTTGTGGAGTTGAACCAAGAAGTTTGTACGAGCAAGGAGACCGCCAACTTCGTGAACAAATGCCACGAGTGAAGTTAGTCCTGTGTGGACGTAGGCCATGGTGGAACAAACAAGGCCGCTTCTTCGTGGACCACTTTTGGGTGGAACCCTCTGTGGACTCCCGCAGCTGTTACCCTCTCTGGGTTGAAGTCTCCACTAATGTGGACGTATGATAGTGCCACCTATCGGAACAACGAGAAAAATCGCCGTGTCAATCTTTGCGTTTGATCTCCCTAAACTCTACTCCTTACTTACATGTGCAATGTCTTTACTTTCCGCTGCCATATTTGTTGATTGGCATGTGTATGGTGCATTAGACTTGTTAGAATTGCTAAAATCTAGAAAAAAATAAAATTGGGAAAATACTAGGATTTTAATTTATGCAAGTAGTCTATTCACCCTCCCCCTCTAGACACCCCTTCTGTCAAACCCACACCGTGCATCGCCTGTTCTCACCTTGAGGATCGGTGCATCCAAACCCCGTGACATGACACGATCTATTGCACATAAGCTTTTTATATCCTCCTCAAAACAGCCACCATACCTACCTATCATGGCATTTTCATAGCTATTCCAAGATATATTGCCATGCAAAGGCCATCGTTACTTCACATGACTAGTTCGATCATCATCATAATGCTTTGCATGATCATATAAGGCTGACATAGTATTTGTGTCTAAGCCAGCATTCATCATATTTTTTATACATCTCACGCTAGATATTTGCACATCCTGGTACACTGCCACACGCATTCATTCATAGTCATATTATCCTATCAGTTTTCATAGAGTTGTAAGTAAATAAAAGTGTGATGATCATCATTTTTAGAGCATTGTCCCAGTGATGAAATAAAAATGGGGGAGGAAAAATGTGCCCACCATAATAACGATAAAAAATAAAAGGAGAAAAAAATGAATGAGATAAAAAGAGAGAAGGGACTTTGCTACTATCCTTTACCACACTTGAGCCTCAAAGTGGTACCTTGTTCTTCGTATAAAGAGAATCATGTTATATCATTCATATGCTAGTGGGAATTACTTTTTCATAAACTTGGCTTGTCTATTCTGATGACGGGCTTCCTCAAATGCCCGAGGTCTTCATGAGCAAGCAAGTTGGATACACACCCCACTTAGCTTCAGTGGAGTTTTCGTACACTTATAGCTCTTGTGCATCATTTGCATGGCAATCCCTACTCCTTGCATCAATATCTATTGACGGGCATCTCCATAGCCCGTTGGTACGCTTAGTTTATGTGGGACTACCTTCTCCACTTTTACCCCTTTGAAACCTACCACCATATTCTATTCCACCTCTATGCTATGTCCAATGGTTCATGCTCTATTGGAAAAGTGTGATCAAATTGCCTGACTTGGACACCGTGGTGCTTGACATTTGTATTATTGTGATGAAGATGGGGCCAAGCCTTACTAATATAATAAGAGGGATAGCGGTAAAACAATCTTTGAGGATCGTTTAATTTGAAAGATTAATGATTTTGTTGCTTATACTTATAAGTATTCTTGTGTCAATATTTGTTAATTCATCGTTTCTCAATGAGCATACATGCATAAGGTTACATTATGGATAGCATGTCACATGATTTTTTTTTGTTTTTATCATTTACCTACTCGAAGACAAGCAAGAATTAAGCTTGGGGATGCTTGATACATCTCCAATGTATCTATAATTTTTTATTGTTCCATGCTGATATATTATCATTTTAGAATACTTTGGGATATTTATTTACCAATTTGTATTATTTTTTAGCACTAACCTATTGACCCAGTGCTAGTTGCTGTTTTGTGTGTGTTTTGCACTTTTATGGTTTTCCATACCAAACGAAGCCGAATTGACCTGAAAATTTTTGGTGATTTTTTATGCACCAAAAGAAGATCAAGGAGTATCGGAAGAAGGCTGGAGGCCGCACAAGGGGCCATTAGCCGATAGGGCATGGCCTGGGGGCGCGCCCTAACGGCTTGTGTCTCGCTCGTGGCCCTCCCGACTCTGTTCTCTAGCTTATAATTTCTCTTATACCCTAGAAACACCAAAGGAGTCCCGAAACCCTTTTTACGCTGCCACAAGTCTCAATTTCAACGAGAGGCCATCCGAAGCTCCATTTCGGCACCATGGCAGAGGTCGGATCGATCACGGAAGGCCTCTTCATCAACCTTGTTGTCCTCATGATGATGTCTGAGTAGTTCATTGTAGGCCTAAGGGTCCATAGCCAGTACCTAGATGGCAATCTCTCTCCGTTTTATCTTCAATACAATGATCATCGCATCTTTGCTTTGATCCACATGATGTAATTCTTTTGTGCAGTGCGTTTGTTGGGATCCAATGGATTGTGGGTTTATGCAGATTATTCATGATAAATATTTGAGTCTCCTCTGAATACGTATACGATTCTTATGTGCATGATTATGATGGCTTTGTAATTCTCTCTGGTCTATTGAAATAGTTTGGCCAATTAGATTGATATTTCTTCGGTGAGAGAGGTGTGTTGTAGTAGGTTCAACCTGGCGAATTTCTATACCCCAGTGATAGAAGGGGACAAGATGTGTCTTTGCGCTACTGCTACTGAGGATAAAATGATGGGGTTTATTCATATTGCTTGAGTTTACTTTGACTACATCATGTCATTGTTCTCCATGCATTACTATGCTTTACTTAATACTCTAGATGCATGTTGGATAGCGGCCGATGAGTGGAGTAATAGTAATAGGTGCAGGCAGGACTCGACCTATTTTTTTATGGACGTGGTCCCTATAAACACATGATCATTGCCATGAATATCGCATAACTATCCGCTTTTCTGTCAATTGCCCAGCAATAATTTGTTTACCCACGTATGCAGTTTTTCATGAGAGATGCCATTAGGGAAAACTATGGCCCTCGGGTATATTCACAACATATATAAAAAACCTTCAATACCTTGCTTCCATTTACTTGTTTTTATTTTATCTTGCTATCTACAACTATCTACACACCTCGCTTGCAAATAACAAGAAAAACGGATTCACAACCCTCTTGCCCGTGTTGTGTGCAAGTTGTTTGTTCTTTTGTGTGTAGCCGCCGAAGACGGTTGTGGTTGATATTCCTATTGGTTTGATAAACATTGGTTTCATAACTGAGGGAAATACTTACCCATATTGTGCTGCGATAACCCATTTGTTAGAGCATATTTCTCCATATGTGGTTTTGGTAATTGATGACAATCCCTATGGACTAATGGTTGCCTTGAGTTATATTTGAAGGATTTGTCTGTAGGCACTTCTTCAAGTCCATCTATTGGTTTCAAGGAGTTTATATGATGACCAAGGTGGTATTCAAGGTTTTATCCAAATATTGGTCATAAAGAGACAAGGTTGATCAAGACTAAGTCAAAGAGTGAATCAAGTTGATCAACACACAAAGCGTACAAGATATACCGAGAGGGATCAAGTGATCCCATAGTATGGTGTGTTTCCATGGGCTTGCGTCAAGAGGAAGATCTCATACAACCCTTGGAGGATGACGTCAAGTGGTAAACATCATCAAGATTGCGGTATGCAAGTTCAAGTTGAGCATCACAAAGATATCACGCTTTAAGCTCGACATCCATTGTGGTGGCAATGGAATTGTGAAGATATGTTGAAGCGTGGATCACCCATAGTGAGTATGGGGAGCAATCAACTAGCCTTCATTAAGCCAACACAATCAATAAAGGTGGTCCATCTTGAGGAAGTGAGGATCGTCATAATCTACCTCAAGTGGACTATGTGCAAGGTATAGGTTTGCCCTTGATAGGTTTTTCTATTTTAGGATAGATTGCCGCACTATCGAGGGGGGATCTCAAGTGAGTAGCTTGATCGTATCCTTCGTTGAGAGCTAAAACCATTTGCATCCTTGCATCATCTTTGTTGGTTCTTGTTTGGTAGTTCTATTTGTGAGTTGTAGAGCTTATGGCCATCTTCATGACAAGCTCGAGTTCATCGAAAACGGATTCCATATGCATCTTCTATGATGTTATCGATGTTGGAGTTTTTTTCGGTTCTTCATTCATGTGACAGCCCAGTGCCGACGCCCCAGAAGATTCCCCTTTATTTCTGTTTCTGTCGTGTGATTAGTTTTATTTGTTGCATCATCATGTAGTTTGCATCATGGCATCATGTCAACTGTGTTTTGTCGGTGTTGCTTGTTGCTCCGTGTTGTTGGGTGTTAATGCTTGTGAGTGGCATTGTTTTGTTGGAGTGATGAGAGTGGGTGCAACAGAGCCTCAATCAAAACCGTGTTGCACCAAGGACGTAAAACCCTTCTCTCCTCTCTATTCTATTTTGTGGTTGCGTAAAAGATTTCAGTTTTAACCCCCTTTTAAACAGTTCGTCTTCTTTTAAAATCCTTTTATTAAATGTGGGGGCAATCCCTTGGGTTTTTCTTTTATTTCACCTCTTGTTTTATTTCAAAAAAAAGTCTCATATTCTTTTCTCCATTAAAAGAGCTTTTATTTTATTCTTCATAAAAGGGTTTTATTTTATTCTTTAAAAAAGGTTTCATTTTATTTCTTTAAAAAAATGCCCAATCTATTTTATAGTTGGGATATATTTTTAAAGGAGTCAAAAATCATTTTTTTTATTTTGTTAAAACCTTTTCTTTTGTGGTTGTTTTCTGTTTTTTTTTAAAAAAGCAAAAGAGTTAGTGGGAGGGAGCTGCCAAGGCCACCGCCCCCCAACGCTAGCGAACCAGGCCCACCTCCCGAACGCCTTCTTCCCTGCGCGAGCCCCCTCCTCGATCCCACTTCCTCCCGCAGCGCATCTCCCTCCTCTGCCCGATCCATCCTCCCTCCTCCCAGCTTCCTCCCGGTTCCCCTCGACCTTGCCCCACCGCCGGCTTGCCCCAGGCCCGAGCTGCCCCGCGCCGAGGCCTCCGCCGGTCGCCGCCCCTGGGAGGGTTCCTGGCCTCGGCCTCACCCCCTTGCCCGCGTGCTCCCCTCCAGCCGAGCCGACCTCGTCCGTCCCCGCGCACCAAGCTCCCGGCCGGCCCGAGGCCTTCGCCTGCGCCGCCCTGCCATGGCTTCGCCCTCGACCTCGGCCTCCTCCCTCTTCCCCGCCTACATCGCAACCCCGCGGTGCTCGCCCCATCGCCGCTCCTCCCTCGCCTCGCCGTTCCCCCGCGCGCCGCCTCTTCCCCCGCGTGGTCGCCACCGTGCTCGCTGCCGTCTCCCCCGTGCCCCGCTGTCTGCCCTGCCGCCGCCTGCCGCAAGGAGCGCCTCCAGGCCCCGTGCCTGTCGCCCTAGCCCCTCCAGGCCCGGCCTCCTCCTCGTGCCGTTGCTGTTGCCGAGCTGCTGCTGTGTTTGCCTGCTGCGAGCAGTTGCTGTAGCTCTCCACGTGTTGTTGCTGGCTGCCTCTAGCTGTTGGTGCCTGCTTGCTGTGCCCGCCGATGCTAGGCTGCTAGCTTGCTTGCTGCCGACTGCTAGTGCTTGCGTGTTGCTGCCGCTCCCGCCTGCTAGATGTTGCTGCTAGCATTTTGTTGCCTGCTGTGCTGCCATGCTGCTTGTGCCGCTATGCCTTGTCGATGTGCTGCTGCCGAGCTTGTGTTGTTGCCGAGCTTGTCTTGCTGCTGATGTGTTGCATGCCTGCTCGCCGTACCGTGTGCTTGCATGCTGTAGCTGTTGCTATTAGCTGCTAGATAGTTGCTTGCGTTGCCTTGTTAGCTGCTGCTTGCTGGTTGCCACCCCTGCTGTTAGTTGCTATTGCTGGCTGCCGTTAGTAGATGCTAGCTTACTTGCTGCCGGCTGTTGTTGTAGTACGCTAGGTGGCTGTTAGATGTTTGCTCATGCTTGTGCTGCTTGCTAGCTGCTGCTTGTAGATGTTGCTATATGTTGCCGTAGCTTGCTGCTAATTGCTAGTGCTAGTTGCCGCCTTACTAGTTGATGTCGTGGATTGCCGTCGCCGAAGACTGCGTGCACCATCCCCTCCTTCATGGAACCGACAAGATCGTCGTGTACCACTACATCCTCGACGACCCCCGGAAACGTGTTCGACTACCGATGTGAAGACCGTGTACGGATGCCAAGAGTACGACTACCGTCGACGAGACCCGAGTACTACTATGACCATGACGATCTTTGTTCTCTTTCACCGAACCGATCCACTCCGATACGCACGCTTCGAGGGTATAACGTTGGGACGTGTCATGTACCGAATGCATGTGATGTATGCGATGAACCGTATGTTTGCGCCAGATATGTTGCCCGTTGCACGTTATCTCTCTTTCGTCGTGCCCTCGACACATGGGAACCCGGTAGCGGGATCACCCCATCTTTATTTAGCGTTCCCGCACACGCTTCCTATACGTTGGCACGATATCTCGATGAGTTATCAGGATAGGAATGTTGCCGTGGCTTCGTTTCCGTCTTGCCGCCATGGTTCCCTCTCGCTCGCCGCGACGACATATGCTTCTTTCTCTTCTTGCCCGTGTTGTTGTAACTCGCATGCATGACACATTCATGACATAATTATCTTGTGTTGCATGTCTCTGGTAACGTAGCTCGTTCTAAGTTCCACGTGTTAACCATCTAGGATGACTTGTAGGACCATCGCTCCACCCCTTGCCATGTTAACAACAATTTAATATTGCCGTGTAAATAACCGGGAGTGAACTAAAAATTAAACATGGAGTTTCGTCGATATGCAACTCGTTGCATATCGAGCTTCACTTAATGTGTAGTTTTGTGTGAGGTGAATTTCCATGCCATGCCTTGCATCATTGAACTGATCATGCATCATAGTAGGTTGTGCATCATGTTGTGCATCGTGTGGTGAATATCTGTGTTGATGTTTGTTTCCGGGTTGCTCCGTCTCGATAGAGTTCTGCAAGCGTGTCGGAATGTGAGGACCCGTTCGACTACGTTAGTTCGCTGACTTCACAGAGTCATTCTTCTTCCAAGCGGGATCTCAGGCAAGATGACCATTTCCCCAGATACCATTACTATCATTGCCATGCTGGTTTCACCGTTTCTACCGTTTACGTCTCGTTGCCTACCACTTGTTATATATGAGCCTCTCAACAATGCCATGAAAACCTTCAACTGTTCAACCTAGCAAACCACTGATTGGCTATGTTACTGCTTGCTTGACCATGCTGTTAGCGTTGCTAGTTGCAGGTGTAGTTGCTTCCATGTGATAACTTGGGTCCCTTGTCATATCACCATACTAATGTTATTTAAATTTAATGCACCTATATACTTGGTAAAAGGTGGAAGGCTCGGCATTTCTAGCCTGGTGTTTTGTTCCACCTTTGCCCCCTTAGTTCTGGCTACCGGTGTTATGTTCCATAATTGAACGCTCCTAACACGATCGGGGTTGTTATGGGGACCTCCTTGATAATTCGTTTTAGATTAAAGCTGGTCTGGCAAGGCCCAACTTTGAAACTACATTTTCCTAATAACTAATGAACTGCATAGGGAGTAATTAACCCGAGGAAATTTAATCAACCCCCGGGCCAGTGCTCCTCATGAGTGTTGGTCCCACCCGAGCGATGTCTGGCGCCCCCTGGTCACCCAGAGGTTTTGCGATCCCGACGTCTAGCTCATCCGTCGTGTCCTGAGAACGAGATACGCGGCTCCTATCGGGATCGTCGATACGTCGGGCGGCCTTGCTAGTTTAGTTTTACCTTTGATGAAATATCTTGTGCATCGGGATTCCGGTGATGCTTTGGGTAACCTCAGAGTTGAGGTTTTCCACTGGGGAATCCGACGAGATCGCGAGCTTCGTGATTGAGGATTTCTATGCGGCTTGTGGTAATTTGTGATGGACTAGTTGGAGCACCCCTGCAGGGTTTAATCTTTTCGAAAAGCCGTGCCCGCGGTTATGTGGCAACGTGGAAACTTTGTTTAACACTCGTTCTAGATAACTTGAAGTTAACTTAATTAAAATATGCCAACTGTGTGTAACCATGACTGTCTCTTTGGTGAGTTCCTTCTCCGACCGAGGACACGGTGGGGTTATGTCTGACGTAGGTAGGTGTTCAGGATCATTCATTTGATCATCAGTAGTTCACGTCCGTTATGCGTAGATCTTCCCCCTCTTATTTCTTGTAATCGTAAGTTTAGCCACCAAATATATGCTTAGCCGCTGCTGCAACCTCCCACTTAACCATGCCTCACGCATTAAGCTTTGCTATTCTTGATACCTTTGGAAATGCTATTGCTGAGTCCCCTGTGGCTCATAGATTACTACAACACCAGTTGTAGGTACATGTAAAGGTTACTTGACGCGAGCGCGTTGATTGTTCATTTGGAGTTGCTTCTTCTTCTTCTTCTTCTTCTTCTTCTTCTTCATCGATCTAGGATGGGTTCCATGCCGGCAGCCTGGGATAGCAAGGATGGACGTCGTTCTTCTTTTCTCATTTGTTTTCATCCGTAGTTGGACCCTGCTCTTATTCATGATGTTGATGTATTGTACTGATGTGACTCTGATGTAGCTTGTGGTGAGTGTAAGCCAACTCTGTATATATATATCTCTTCTTTTCAGTACATGTACTTGTAACGATATCCATTCTTGCGACAGAGGAGATGCGCTTCTATCCCTGATGAGGCCCTCGTGCCAAATTGAGGATAGGGTCGCATCTTGGGTGTGACAAGTTGGTATCAGAGCAGTACCGACCTAGGAGCCCCCTTGATTGATCGAACTTGGCCGAGTCGAGTCTAGTGAAAAACTACTTTGAGTCTAGTTATATATGGGAGTGTAGGATTCTTTTTTCTCCTCTTCTATGCTCTGGTGAGGAATCTTGACGTAATAATTTACTCTACTCCTATTCTCACTCAATTTTTTTTAGGATCACGCGTATATTTTTGGAATCTATATGATGCCGATGTGACGGAGTTCTGTCTTGGTGCCTCCTGTCTGAGTTGATTTCTTCTGGGGAGTTGAGCTCCAGGGGATTCTTGAGCACATCGTTATCATTCAGATTTCTTAGTATCTCAGGATGAAGGATGTTTGTAATTGCTTCAATACTAGTAGTGGCGAGATAACCCCGATGTCCCCAGTACTGGTGCTGATTGTTCGGGAGTACTGCCATACTTGGTATCGTTGTGATCATGAGGGTCTGTTGTAGATGAAGGTCCGAGATTCTGGTTATGTGTTGACGGATGTGATACAGGTGACGGGTTAGTATAGGAGTTGTGTGATATTACTCCTTGTATCCGTGTACCAGATTGCATGACCAGATATTTCGGGAATTCCTAGGTGGGAATTCAAGTAGTTGCTTATAGGACAATCTTCCAACAAATGCATGATGTTAGGTTGGGGTTCGACATCTAGTAGATTCGTTTGTTGACAGTCGACTTACAGCGATTCTCGTTGTGTCTTAAAGAGTCCTTGTAGCTTGCCACAACTCGGGGACGCTTCGTATGTCGGGTGCACATTCTTGCACTTGATGGCTACTGTAAGGTTTGAGCCCGTGCGATCTGTCCACGAAAATATCAAACGGAAATCTTTCTCATGAGTTTGTTCTGGCTTGTTCCTTAAGCCTCATTCCTTTGTTTTGTTGAATATGGTAATTCGAGTTGCTTCGATGTCAAGTGGTGATTTCAGATCTTTTCTAAGTAGTGTTCTCATATTCATATGAGAGTGCTAATCCTTTTACCTAATCAAATGTCTTATCAATTCTTGTCAACCCGAGTCATCTTATCAATTCCATTCAACCGATGTGCTTCTCTTCAACTGAATTCAATCCTCTCCAATTTTTTGCAGATCATTCTCTCAATTCTTTCCGGAGTTCATCTCATCCGCCCCAAGTTGTCTTTGTTTTTCCCGCCCTCCCGCTCTTTTTCTTCAGTGATTGGATTTCATCCAACTGCATTTTATTTTTGTGATGCTTCCGCTATCTCTTCTTCCTTTCGTAACCGTTGATTCATTGTGAAGATTCTCAGGAGTTGTGTTCATCTGTATTAAGTCTTGTGATCTTTCCGGTGAATTTAATTTAGTTGTCCATGTTCATTATATCCTATTCTTCTTTGTAATTCTTTCCCATGTTGGAGATTCTTATCAGCCTATCTTGTTATTCATTCATTCTCTTTCCTATCCGGAGTGTTGAAGATATCTCAAAGTTTCTTGTTTCAGATCTTTCATTATTTCGAGGTTCTCAACCTCATCTAGTTTTCCTTACACCGGTGCAATATCTCTCTTTTTAAGAAATCCTTTCAACGGTGGATTCTTTGAGTGGGCCCATAACCAACAGGTTTTGCCAGGATCTTACGTGGCTCTTTTAATCTTTTCCAGAGACCTCTAAATCTTTTCAACTATGACGTAAGTATGAATTTCATCAGTCATATTCCTTCTTCAAGATCTATTTGAATTGTTTCTCGTCTTTGGCCCAACCTTTCATTCTTCATTATTCCGGAGTGTCTCAGTTATTCTTGGTGGTGTTCTCCTCATTATTCCATCTTTGAAGACATAAGGGGTGTTTCTCTCGAATCTTGGTTCATTCTCTTGGAGATTCGTCATTTCAGCTTTGTGCCATCATCTTAATTGTTGTCGATCATGAGTGATTCATTTCTTGTGATCTGGTGCATTTCTGAGTTGTTTTTATTTCTCGTCCCTCCGAAGGCCATCAATTTAGAAGATTTATTTGTTCTCACCTTTCACCTTTCATTCTCAAATTCTTCTCTATTGTTGTCTCTTCCTTCGTCTCTCGATTATCCGGTGCCTTGTTCAAGTTTTCTCTCAGGTGGCTCATGATCTCTTCTTTATCATGCATCTCCATTAATTCGTGGTGTTTCCATTCAATTATGAATTCTTACCGGTGCTTCCTTCAATTATGCCTCAAGTGGTGCTTATCTCTCTGTCTCTTCAAGATTCTTTGAAGAAGAATAAGTGCTACACTAAATTCGTTGCTTGTCATCAATTAAACTTGATGAAGGATAAGCATAACATAATTCTTATTCCTATTTCATAGTGATTTCAATTCTTCTTCCGGAGTGGCTCACGATATCAATTCCTTTTTCTCAAGTGTTCTTATCTTCCTTTTCCGGAGTTCCAAGTCTATCAGTATCTCTTTGTGAAGCTTCGTCTAAATCATTGCAAGGCTTCACTCTTATTCTTTCATCCTTCATATCTTGCATCATCCTTTTGATATGGAGGCTCGTCTTGGTGGTTCTTCAAGGATGGGATTTTTCTCAAAGTATTCTGCAAGATTCCTATTGGAGTACCTCAAGCATTCTTTCCCTTGCATTTCAGTGCATTTGTTCTTCCTTTATCCTTTGAGGTGGTATTATAGCATTCTTGTTAGTGTAGGAGCCTCGAAGAGTTTTCCTTTCAAGAATGAGATAATTAAATCCACCAATTCTATGATCATGAGATATTTTCAACCAATGATTTCTTCATTGACTTATTCCTTGTTTGGATTTCACCTAAAGCTTGTCTAAGGATGTTGCTAGTATGGTAATTATCATTTATCCAAGTTCTCAAGGTATCCTCTTGCTGTAAGAAGTTATGATATCTTTGCTTTCCTCTATCCTTGTTTCTTTTAGTGGTTGGTTGTCACCTCATATTTGTTGAGATGATTTTCATATGCCCACTACCGTCTTCTTCTTCGTTGTTGGTTTTCCAACTACTACGTCAATTCTTTGTCCGGAGGCTCTTCAATTCTGTTGTGATGATAGTTGTCATTCTTTTCTTCATTCTCTTCTTCCGTTTGAGATAGTTCCTATTCTATTGTTCCGGAGGCATTGTGATGTTGCTCATTTGGGTCAATCTTGTTGTTCTATCAAGATCATGGTGTTCCCTTGTTTTATTTAGTTGTTTGTTATGAATATTGTCTAATTCTCTCTTCTTATCGAATTTTTTTGTCCCATTTTACTACCGAAGTGCTGCCGAAATTTTCCGTGAATTCTTGCTTGTTTCTCATATCAGTCCTCATCTCTTTGCAACCTTTCAAGGATTGTTGGTTTCACTCGTTTGTCAAAGAAGCGACTAAGTTTTTACCTCTTGTTCTTTCTCATCCTCTCCCCCTTTCATTCTTGGATCTCGGGGCGAGATCCTCTTGTAGTGTAGGAGAGTTGTGACACCCCGGTGCCGACGTCCCAAAAGATTCCCCTTTATTTCTGTTTCTATCGTGTGATTAGTTTTATTTGTTGCATCATCATGTAGTTTGCATCATGGCATCATGCATGGCATCATGTCAACTGTGTTCTGTCGGTGTTGCTTGTTGCTCCGTGTTGTTGGGTGTTAATGCTTGTGAGTGGCGTTGTTTTGTTGGAGTGATGAGAGTGGGTGCAACAGAGCCTCGATCAAAACCCTGTTGCATCGACGACGTAAAACCCTTCTCTCCTCTCTATTCTATTTTGTGGTTGCGTAAAATATTTCAGTTTTAACCCCCGTTTTAAACAGTTCGTCTTCTTTTAAAATACTTTTATTAAATGTGGGGGAAATCCCTTGGGTTTTTCTTTTATTTCTCCTTTTGCTTTATTTTAAAAACAGAGTCTCATATTCTTTTCTCCTTTAACAAAGCTTTTATTTTATTCTTCATAAAAGGGTTTTATTTTATTCTTTAAAAAGGTTTCATTTTATTTCTTTTCAAAAAATGCCCAATCTATTTTATAGTTGGGGTATATTTTTAAAGGAGTCAAAAACATTTTTTTTTATTTTGTTAAAACCTTTTCTTTTGTGGTTGTTTTCTGTTTTAAAAAAAAATTCAAAAGAGTTAGAGGGAGAGGGAGCTGCCAAGGCCACCGGCCGCCAACCCTAGCGAACCAGGCCCACCTCCTGAACCCCTTCTTCCCTGCGCGAGCCCCCTCCTCGATCCCATCTTCCTCCTGCAGCGCATCTCCCTCCTCTGCCCGATCCATCCTCCCTCCTCCCAGCTTCCTCCCGGTTCCCCTCGACCTTGCCCCGCCACCGGCTTGCCCCAGACCCGAGCTGCCCCGCTGTCGGCTTGCCCCAGGCCGAGCTGCCCCGCGCCAAGGCCTCCGCCCCTGGGAGGGTTCCTGGCCTCGGCCTCGCCCCCTCGCCCGCGTGCTCGCCTCCAGCCCCGCCGACCTCACCCGTCCTCGCGCGCCAAGCTCCTGGCCGGCCTGAGGCCTCCGCCGGCGCCGCCCTGCCATGGCTTCACCCTCGACCTCGGCCTCCTCCCTCTTCCCCGCCTACAGCGCAACCCCACGGTGCTCGCCCCGTCGCCGCTCCTCCCTCGCCTCGCCGTTCCCCCGCACGCTGCCTCTTCCCCCGCGTGGTCGCCGTCGTGCTCGCCGCCGTCTCCCCCGTGCCCCGTCGTCGGCCCTGCCGCCGCCTGCCGCAAGGAGCGCCTCCAAGCCCCGTGCATGCCGCACTAGCCCCTCCAGGCCTGGCCTCCTCCTCCTGCCATTGCTGTTGCCGAGCTGCTGCTGTGTTTGCCTGCTGCGAGCAGTTGCTGTAGTTGTCGACGTGTTGCTGCTGGCTACCTCTAGCTGCTGGTGCCTGCTTGCTGTGCCCGCCGATGCTAGGCTGCTAGCTTGCTTGCTGCCGACTGCTGCTGCTTGCGCGTTGCTGCCGCTCCCGCTTGCTAGATGTTGCTGCTAGCGTTTTGTTGCGTGCTGTGCTGCCATGCTGCATGTGCCAGTATACCTTGCCGATGTACTGCTGCCAAGCTTGTGCTGTTGCCGAGCTTGTCCTGTTGCTGTTGTGTTGCATGCCAGCTCGCTGTACCCTGTGCTTGCATGTTGTAGCTGTTGCTATTAGCTGCTAGATAGTTGCTTGCGTTGCCTTGTTAGCTGCTGCTTGCTGGTTGCCACCCCTTGCTGTTAGTTGCTGTTGCTGGCTACCGTTAGTAGATGCTAGGTTACTTGATGCCGACTGCTGCTGTAGTATGCTAGGTGGCTGTTAGATGTTTGTTGATGCTTGTGTTGATTGCTAGCTGCTGCTTGTAGATGCTGCTATATGTTGCCGTAGCTTGCTGCTGATTGCTAGTGTTAGTTGCCGCCTTACTAGTTGATGTCGTGGATTGCCGTCGCCGAAGACCGCGTGCACCATCCCCTCCTTCATGGAACCGACAAGATCGCAGTGTACCACTACGTCCTCGACGACCCCCGGAAACGTGTTCCACTACCGATGTGAAGACCGTGTACGGACGCCAAGAGTACGACTACCGTCGACGAGACCCGAGTACCCCGACGACCATGACGATCTTTGTTCTCCTTCACCGAACCGATCCGCTCCGATACGCATGCTTCGAAGGTATAACGTTGGGACGTGTCGTGTACCGAATGCATGTGATGTATGAGATGAACTGTATGTTTGCGCCAGATATGTTGCCCTTGCACGTTGTCTCTCTTTCGTCGCGCCCTCAACACATGGAAACCCGGTAGCGTGATCACCCCATCTTTATTTAGCGTTCCCGCACACGCTTCCTATACGTTGGAACGATATCTTGACGAGTTATCGGGATAGGAACGTTGCCGTGGCTTCGTTTCCGTCTTGCCGCCATGGTTCCCTCTCGCTCGCCGTGGCGACATGTGCTTCTTTCTCTTCTTGCCCGTGTTGTTGTAACTCGCATGCATGACGCATTCATGGCATAATTATCTTGTGTTGCATGTATCTGGTAACATAGCTCGTTCTAAGTTCCGCGTGTTAACCGTCTAGGATGACTTGTGGGATAACCGCTCCACCCCTTGCCATGTTAACAACAATTTAATATTGCCGTGTAAATAACCGGGAGTGAACTAATAATTAAAGGCGGAGTTTCGTCGATATGCAACTCGATGCATATCGAGCTTCACTTAATGTGTAGTTTTGTGTGAGGTGAATTGCCATGGCATGCCTTGCATCATTGAACTGATCATGCATCATAGTAGGTTGTGCATCATGTTGTGCATCGTGTGGTGAATATCTGTGTTGATGTTTGTTTCCGGGTTGCTCCGTCTCGATAGAGTTCCGCAAGCGTGTCAGAATGTGAGGACCCGTTCGACTACGTTGGTTCGCCGACTTCACGGAGTCATTCTTCTTCCAAGCGGGATCTCAGGCAAGATGACCATTTCCCCAGATACCATTACTATAATTGCCATGCTGGTTTCACCGTTTCTACCATTTACGTCTCGTTGCCTACTGTTGACGTGCAACTATTCCTGACTTGATGCCTCCACGGCAATGGAGCCAGAGAAGAGCTGCTCCTAGTTGCTCAACAATTAGCAATTGTCTTGCAATAGCCCACCAGCGTGTGGGATCGCGGCAGTTTTCGAGGGTAGAGTATTCAACCCAAATTTGTTGGTTCGCACGACGGGAAGTAAAAGAATATTCTTCAGTATTAGCAGTTTAGGTGTTAGCTCAACCACACCTGAAAGATTAGTATCTGCAAGCAGGATATAAGCAGCAAAGGTAGAATGATAGCAATGGTGCCAGAAATGATCTGTTGACGGTAGACTATTCCTAACTTTTGTATCAATGGCGCCACTAAGTTGCCCATGGACGAGAAATATTCTTTCCCGGCAACGGTGCCAAAAAAAGTATTGTAGCAGGTAGCAGCAGTGTAACGAGTAACAACAGTGGCAAGGAACAACAGTAGTGACAACAGTAGCAAGTAGCGACGGTAGCAAGTAACAACAGTAGCAACATTAGTGGCAGCAGCAGCATGACAAAGCAAGTAACAGTAGCAACAACAGTAGTAACAACAGTGGTAACAGCAGCAGAGCAAAGCAAGTAACAGTAGCAGCAACAGTGGTAACAGCAGCAGAGCAAAGCAAGTAACAGTAGCAGTGGGACAAACTCGTAGGCAATGGATCGGTGATTCGTTGGATGACATTCATCATGCAATAGTTATAACATGGAGAGATACGTGACTAGCTCCCGTTCATCAATGTGATGTAGGCATGCATTCCGTGTGTAGTCATACGTGCTTAGGGAAAAGAACTTGCATGACATCTATTGTCCATCCCTCCCGTGGCAGCGGGATCCAAATGGATACTACGGGATATTAAGGTTCTCCTTTTAATAAAGAACCAAACCAACACATTAGCACTTGGTGAACACATGAACTCCTCAAACTATGGTCATCACCGGGAGTGGTTCCAGTTATTGTCACTCCGGGGTTGCCGGATCATAACACATAGTAGGTAACTACAACTTGCAAGATCGGATCTAAAACACACATATATTGGTGACAACATAATAATTTCAGATCTGAAATCATGGCACTCGGGCCCTAGTGACAAGCATTAAGCAAGGCAAAGTAGTAGCAACATCAATCTCAGAACATAGTGGATACTAGGGATCAATCCCGTCAAAATTAACTCGATTACATGATAGATCTCATCCTACTCATCACCGCCCAGCGAGCCTACGAATAGATTACTCACGAACGATGAAGAGCTTCATGGAATTGGAGAGGGAAGAAGGTTGATGATGCCGATGGTGACGATCTCCTTGATCCGGAGCCGAAAACGGACTCCAGATCTGCCCTCCAGATGAAGAACAGGATGTGGTGGCTCCTCTGGATCGAAAATGCGATGAAATCTTCTATCTTGATTTTTTCTGGGACGAAAGGGAATAAATAGCACTGGAATTGGGGGCGGCAGAGCCACGTGGGCCTCACCAGCCCTGACGCCACGACCTGGGGGGGGGGGGGGGGTGGTGGCCGCGGCCACAGGGCTTGTGGCCCACTGGCTCACCCCCTGTGGTGGATCTTTGCGTAGGTATTTTTCATATTTTCCAGAAATATTCTCCGTAAATTTTCAGGACGTTCCGAGAACTTTCATTTCTGCACAAAAACAACACCACGGCAATTCTGCTGAAAACAGCGTCAGTCCGGGTTAGTTCCATTCAAATCATGCAAATTAGAGTCCAAAACAAGGGAAAAAGAGTTTGGAAAAGTAGATACGATGGAGACGTATCAACTCCCCAAAGCTTAAAACCTTACTTGTCCTCAAGCAACTCAGTTGACAGACTGAAAGAGAAAGAAAAACTTTGACAAACTCTACTTGATCTTGTTGTTGCAACTATGTCTAACTCATAACGAGAATTTCAGCAAGATTACAAGTTAACCACATAAGCAAGTGACACAAAGGTCTCACGATAAACTAATATCAATGGCATAATCAGCTAGCGAGCAAATAATAATAAGTTTCAAATACCAACAATTCAATCAAAATGAGCATGAAGCAATATGAATAGGTGGTATCTCGCTAGCTCTTTCTGAGACCGCAAAACATAAATGCAGAGCACTTTCAAAGATCAAGGGCTTACTAAACATTGTAATTCATAGCAATGAAGATCCAGTCATAGTCATACTCAATATCAATCAAAAGCAAAGCATAAAAATGACAGTGGTGCTCTCTAATTGGTGTTTATATAAGAAGAGGATGACTCAACAGGAAAATAAATAGACAGGCCCTTCGCAGAGGGAAGCATTGATTTACAGAGGTGCCACAGCTCATGCTTTGAAAATAGAGATAAAATTTTTGGGTGGGATGCTTTCATTGTCAAAGAAATGACCAAGAGTTCTCAATATCTTCCATGCTACTCATGCTATAGGCGGTTCCCAAATAGAAAAGTAAATTTTTAACTCCCCCACCACCAATCAATCACACTCCACGGCTAGCCGAATCCTCGGGTACCGTCCATACTAACATCAATCCGGGGGAGTCTTGTTTTATAGTTATGTTTTCGATTTAAGCATGGAACTGGGCATTCCAATTACCGACCCCTTTCTCGTGAACGACAGTGAATAAACACATGCCGAGGATAACACGCCTAACATGGAAGATACCAATAGCCCCTGTCACGACATGAGCGGTTCGGGCATGCAAAACAGATTATTTCTTGAAGGTTTAGAGAGTGGCACATGCAAATTTACTTGGAACGGCAGGTAAATACCGCAAATAGGTAGGTATGGTGGACTCTCATGGAAAAACTTTTGGGTTTATGGAAGTGAATGCATAAGCATTATTCCGCTTAGTACAAGTGAAGGTTAGCAAAAGACCGGGAAGCGACCAACTAGAGAGGGACAATAGTCATCAAGATGAAACGAGTTTGACTAACATTGAGTGCAAGCATGAGTAGGACATAAATCACCATGAACACAAACATCAGAGAGGCTATGTTGATTTTGTTTCAACTACATGCACGAACATGCGCCAAGTCAAGCCACTTTAATCATTCAAAGGAGAATACCATCCTATCATACTACATCATAGTCATCTCAAAATCTATGTTGGCATTCAAGACAAACCATCATAAGCTCCTAGCTAAATAAGCATGGCATCAGAAACTATGATCTCTAAGTTGTCATTGCAAACATGGTTCTCTCTCAACAAAGCTGAATCTGGGACGACAAGCTAGTCATATTTACAAAAACAAAATAGATAGAGTTCATACCAGCTTTTTCAGTCTCAGTCACTTCATCATATATCATCATTATTGCCTTTCACTTGCATCATCGAACGACGTGAACAATAATAAGAGTGCTTGTGCATTGGACTAAGCTGAATCTATAGGCAAACACAATGGAGAAGACAAAGTAATATGGCTCTTTGAAACCTAAACAGGTATGCATGCAAGAGCCACTAAACATTGTAACCAATATCTTCTACCTCGACTCAAAGAAAAAGAAAACTATTTACACGGGGAAGCTCCCAACAAGCAAAAGAAGAAAGGAAAATCTTTTTGGGTTTTCTCAAAAGGACACAAAACAAGAAAACAAGAAAACAAAAATAAACTAGCATGGATAATACACTGGTAAATTGTAAACACCGACTAACAAAGTGAAAGCATAAGCATGAATGTAAAGTTGGTGCAAACACGTACTCCCCCAAGCTTAGGATTTTGGCCTAGCTTGGTCTACTCCCAAGGACGGTCCTGGCGAAACCAAAAATCATAATCGGGGTTATACGAGAGCGCTGCAGCCACTGCCTGAATAGCTGCCTCACGGAGACGAGCAGCCATCGCCTCCCTCTCATACTCCTCTGCCTCTCCTTTGGTTATGTAGTATCTCCATTTTACCTGAAAGTCAAAAAAAGCAGGAGCAGGAAGGGTAATATGGAAAACACGCTGCCGGTTATATATCAATCGGTATAGGAGGGATTCATCATCCCTCTCAAGGAACTGCTAGCGTGTCATAGCGACGCGGTCAAGGAAATCTGTATGGAGCGGGGGATCTCCTGCGCGGATGGGTACTCCAAGAAAATTTGCTATGCGAGTGGCATAGATGCCGCCAAAGAAATCCCCATCAATAGCATTCTTATTCAGCCTCCTTGCTATAATAGCTCCCATGTTGAAGCTTTTGTCACCCGTCACTTCACTCTTAAGGATACTAAGGTCAGACGCGCATATGTGACAATGTTCAATCTTGTCGTTAATGCATCTACCGATGAAGAGGGCAAAGTAGTGCAAGGCAGGGAAATGAATGCTTCCTATGGTAGCTTGCGTGATATCTCTAGTTTCTCCAACAGTTATACTAGAGACAAAATCTCTAACCGAAGACTTAGCAGGATCATTAAGACTACCCCCATCGGGTATCTTGCAAATCCTATTGAAATCCTCCAAATCCATGGTGTAGGATTTATCATACAGATCAAACAGTATGGATGAGTCACGGCCAACTGAAAATTTAAATCTACGCACGAAAGAGGCAGTGAGCATAGCATACTGTTCACATTTATCTGAGAGGAATTCTTCTAACCCGGCATTGCGGACAAGTGTATCAAACTCATCCTTGAAGCCTGCTTCGGTCATGAACTCATCGGAAGGCTATTCACATGGTTGTACCGGTGCGTCCCTTAGTTCATAAGGATCGGGCTCCCGAATAGAAAGACGGGGACCCTTCTTACTGGAGGAACCACCATGAAACTTCCTCCTAAACATAATTTCTTTTTGCTGAAATTTTTGAAGTTCAAGAGAAAAGTGAATAAAGACCAACCACACCTTGTAGAAACTACTCCTACTAGTGCCTAGAGACTGTATCACGCGTTAAAACCACTTGGGACCAGCTAAAATCAACATTTAAAGCTCAAGAACAGGGTCACCAAGGTAGCAAGAATACGCGAAGGATAAAGCACTAGAGTAGAAACTAATTGGACCAATGGAGGAGTCACTTACCAAGGAGTAATTTCCCCAAAACGGTTTGGAGAATGGTGCTTTCAGCAAGGAGATCGAAAATCACAACCAAATGAGCAAGAACACGGGTTTGAGCTGCGAAATGATTTTTTTTGGAGGTAGAAGAAGAGGATGGGAGCTAGAATGAGTGGAGGGGGTCCCTGTGGGCCCCACAAGCTTGGTTGTCGCGGCTAGGGGGGCGCGGTGACAGGGCTTGTGGCCCACTGGTGTGGCCCCCATGCCAGCTCTGAGTCCCAGTATTTTTCAAATATTCCAGAAAAAATCATACTAGATTTTCACAACGTTCGGAGAACTTTTATTTTCGGGGTACTTTTCCACCGGAGGCTAAGACGGAAAACAGGAAAAACTAAACTAAATCTATCATTTTCCTTCTAAGCAAAAGAAAGTGAAAGCTTAAAACAGAGATTTGTGACTCTTTGATTCATCCATTTCATGGTCATCGATAGAAATCCATCAATGGGGTTGATCAAATCCTCATGACAAAACCTTTTCAAATCACGAAAGGAAATGGAGAATTGTCGAATAGCCACTAAGTCACCTCAATGGGGATATGAATCTCCCCAACAAGCAAATCATACTTCATCTTAACACGAGGAATAGGGCATACAAAGCTCCCAATAAGAATCGATGAAGTTTTTTCGATAGCATTGATGCAATGTACTTGATATCGTTTCTTCGGAAAGTGCACTGTATGCTCATTACCATTGACATGGAAAGTGACATTGCCTTTGTTGCAATCTATAACAGCCCCTGCGGTGTTTAAAAAGGGTCTTCCGAGGATGACAGCCATGGCATCGTCCTTGGGAAAATCCAAGATAACAAAGTCTGTTAAGATAGTGGTGTTAGCAACCACAACAGGCACATCCTCGCAAATGCCGACAGGGAAAGCAGTTGATTTGTCGGCCATTTGCAGAGAAATTTCACTGGGTGTCAACTTATCCAGTTCAAGTTTACGATAAAGAGAGAGAGGCATAACACTAACGCCGGCTCCAAGGTCACATAAGGAAGTTCTTACGTAGTTTCCTTTAATGGAGCAAGGTATAGTGGGCACTCCGGGATCACCAAGTTTCTTAGGAGTTTCACCTTTGAAAGTGTAATTGGCGAGCATGGTGGAGATATCAAGATCTGGTATCTTCTGTTTATTAGTCACAATATCTTTCATGTACTTGGCATATGGAGACATTTTGAGCATATCAATTAACCTCATCTGCAGAAAGACGGGTCTCATCATTTCAATAAAGCGCTCAAAATCCTCATCATCCTTTTTCTTGGATGGCTTAGGAGGAAAGGGCATAGGTCTCTGAACCCATGGTTCCCTTTCTTTACCATGCTTCCTAGCAGTGAAGTCATTCTTATCGTATCTCTTAGGTTGTGGGTTATTAGGATTAACCGTAGGTTCAATCTCCACATCCTTATCATTGCTAGGTTGACCATTATTATGAACATTGCTGTCCATATTGTCACCAGGTTCATGTTCATCACTAGATTGTGTTTCTGCATCGGATGCAGAAATATCATTTGGTTCTTCAGGTGTGACAGTATTTGGTGAACTGACATGTAGGTTTCTATCATCCTTCTTCTTATTCTTAGGATGACTGGGTGTATCAGCATTAATTCCTTGAGAACCTTGATCAATTCTCTTAGGATGACCTTCAGGATACAAAGGTTCTTGAGTCATTTTGCCTCCTCTAGTAATGACTCTGACAGAGTTGTCATTTAATTCATTGAGCAAGTCATTCTGAGCTTTAAGTACTTGTTCGACCTGAGTAGTAATCATAGAGGCATGTTTACTCAGAAGCTTCAGATAATTGACATTTCTTTCTACACAAGCACTTAAATGACTAAGCATACGAGTACTTTGTTCCAATTGTCTGCTAACATATTCATTGAAACTCTGTTGTTTGGCAACAAAGTTGTCAAATTCATCAAAGCATAGGCTAGCAGGTTTGTTAAAAGGAATATCACTCTCATTGAATCTATGCAGAGAATTCACCTCTACTACGTGTATCGGGTTGTCGAGACCATGGATCTCTTCGATAGGTGGTAGATTTTTGACATCTTCAGATTTAATGCCTTTCTCTTGCATAGATTTCTTGGCTTCTTGCATATCTTTGGGACTGAGGAATAGAATACCTCTTTTCTTAAGAGTTGGCTTAGGAGGTGGTTCGGGAATAGTCTAAGCATTATCGTTGATCAAGATGTTATTCAGTAGAATCTCAACTTGTTCTACAGTTCGTTCCCTAAAAACACAACCAGCACAACTATCTAGGTGGTCTCTAGAAGCATCGGTAAGTCTGTTATAGAAGATATCAAGTATCTCGTTCTTCTTAAGAGGGTGATCAGGCAAAGCATTCTGTAGCTGGATGAGCCTCCCCCAAGCTTGTGGGAGACTCTCTTCTTCAGCTTGAGCAAAGTTGTATATTTCCTGCAAGGCAGCTTGCTTCTTATGGGCAGGGAAATATTTCTCACAGAAGTAGTAGACCATATCCTAGGGACTACTCACACATCCAGGAGCAAGAGAAGTGAACCAGGCTTTAGCGTCATCCTTTAGAGAGAAAGGAAACATCTTAAGGATATAGTAGTAGCGGATCTTCTCCTCACTAGTGAAAAGGGTGGCTATATCGTGTAGTTTGGTAAGATGGGCTACGACCGTCTCAGACTCATAACCGTGGAAAGGATCAGATTCGACTAGAGAGATTATCTCAGGGTCGACAGAGAATTCGTAATCCTTATCGGTGATAAAGATAGGTGAAGTGGCAAACTTTGGGTCGTATTTCATCCTAGCTTACAGAGATTTTTCCTTCCACTTGAGAAGTAATTTCTCAGCGTCATAGGCATCCTTACGCGCAAGAAAATCCTCAGCTATCTCTCCCTACATAACATAACCCTCAAGTATATCAGGCAATTCATATCTAGGAGAGCTAGATCTAGCAGGAGCAAAAGCAGGTTCTATCTCAATAGCATCGGCAGTTTCAGAAGCATCACGAGCATTGGCAGTAACTTTAGCAATATGAGCATGAAGGAATACCCCTAGTGGCATATCAGGCAATGTAGTATCTCTAGCAGTATCAGGCATAGTATCATCAGGCAAAATAGCATCTCTAGCATCATGAGGCAAAGCAGTATCAAGCATAGCATCATGGATAGCATTATCAGGCATAACATCTCTAGCAGTATCAGGCATAGCATCTCTAGCAGTATCAAGCATAGTAGCATCGTAAGCATCATCAAGCACAGGCGACATATCAATATTTCTAGCAGGAGGTGGTGTCGCAAACTTACTCATAACTGAAGGTGAATCAAGTGCAGAGCTAGATGGTAGTTCCTTACCTCCCCTCGTAGTTCAGGGCAAGACTTTGGTTCTTGGATCTTTCAGATTCTTCATAGTGATCAGCAGATATAAATCCCAAGTTACTCAGAGAATATAGCTATCCTTCCCTGACAACGGCGCCAGAAAAATGCTGTTGACGTGCAACTATTCCTGACTTGATGCCTCCACGACAACGGAGCCCGAGAAGAGCTGCTCCCAGTTGCTCAACAATTAGCATTTGTCTTGCAATAGCCCACCAGCGTGTGGGACCGCGACAGTTTTCAAGGATAGAGTATTCAACCCAAATTTGTTGGTTCGCACGACGAGAAGTGAAAGAATATTCTCCAGTATTAGCAGTTGAGCTGTCAGCTCAACCACACCTGAAATATTAGTATCTGCAAGCAGGATATGAGCAGCAAAGGTAGAATGATAGCAACGGTGCCAGAAATGATCTGTTGACGGCAGACTATTCCTAACAGTTGTATCAATGGCGCCAGTAAGTTGCCCGTGGACGGGAAATATTCTTTCCCGGCAACGGTGCCAGAAAAAGTATTGTAGCAGGTAGGAGCAGTGTAACGAGTAACAGCAGGGGCAAGGAACAATAGTAGTGACAACAATACCAAGTAGCGACAGTAGCAAGTAACAACAGTAGCAACAGTAGTGGCAGCAACAGCAGGACAAAGCAAGTAATAGTAGAAGCAACAGTAGTAACAATAGTGGTAACAACAACAGAGCAAAGCAAGTAACAGTAGCAGCAACAGTGGTAACAGTAGCAGAGCAAAGCAAGTAACAGTGGCAGTGGGACAAACTCGTAGGCAATGGACCGGTGATTCGTTGGATGACATTCATCATGGAACAGTTATAACACGAAGAGATATGTGACTAGCTCCCGTTCGTCAATGTGATGTAGGCATGCATTCTGTGTGTAGTCATACATGCTTAGGGAAAAGAACTTGCATGACATCTATTGTCCATCCCTCCCGTGGCAGCGGGGTCCAAATGGATACTACGGGATATTAAAGTTCTCCTTTTAATAAAGAAACGGACCAACGCATTAGCACTTGGTGAACACATGAACTCCTTCCGGTTATTGTCACTCCGGGGTTGTCGGATCATAACACATAGTAGGTAACTACAACTTGCAAGATCGGATCTAAAACACACATATATTGTTGACAACATAATAATTTCAGATCTGAAATCATGGCACTCAGGCCCTAGTGACAAGCATTAAGCAAGGCAAAGTAGTAGCAACATCAATCTCAGAACATAGTGGATACTAGGGATCAATCCCCGTCAAAACTAACTCGATTACATGATATATCTCATCCTACTCATCACCGTCCAGCGAGCCTACGAATAGATTACTCACGAACGATGAAGAGCTTCATGGAATTGGAGAGGGAAAAAGGTTGATGATGACCATGGTGACGATCTCCTTGATCTGGAGCCCAAAACAGACTCCAGATCTGTCCTCCAGATGAAGAACAGGATGTGACGGCGCCTCTAGATCGAAAACGCGATGAAATCTTCTCTCTTGATTTTTTCCGAGATGAAAGGGAATAAATAGCGCTGGAATTGGGGGCGGCAGAGCCAAGTGGGCCCCACAAGCCCTGACGCCGCAGCCTGGGGGGGGGGGGGTGGCCGCGGCCACATGGCTTGTGGCCCACTGGCTCACCCCCTCCGGTGGATCTTTGCGCATGTATTTTTCATACTTTCTAGAAATATTCTCCGTAAATTTTCACGACGTTCCGAGAACTATCATTTCTGCACAAAAACAACACCATGGCAATTCTGCTGAAAACAACGTCAGTGTGGGTTAGTATTATGCAAATTAGAGTCCAAAACAAGGGAAAAAGAGTTTGGAAAAGTAGATACGATGGAGACATATCACCTACCACTTGTTATATATGAGCCTCTCAACAATTCCATGAAAACCTTCAACTGTTCAACCTAGCAAACCACTGATTGGCTATGTTACTGCTTGCTTAACCATGTTGTTAGCGTTGCTAGTTGGAGGTGTAGTTGCTTCCATGTGATAACATGGGTCCCTTGTCATATCACCATACTAATGTTATTTAAATTTAATGCACCTATATAATTGGTAAAAGGTGGAAGGCTCGGCCTTTCTAGCCTGGTGTTTTGTTCCACCTTTGCCCCCTTAGTTCTGGCTACCGGTGTTATGTTCCATAATTGAACGCTCCTAACACGATCGGGGTTGTTATGGGGACCCCCTTGATAATTCGTTTTAGATTAAAGCTGGTCTGGCAAGGCCCAACTTTGGTACTACATTTACCTGATAACTAATGAACTGCATAGGAAGTAATTCACCCGAGGAAATTTAATCAACCCCCGGGCCAGTGCTCCTCATGAGTGTTGGTCCCACCTGAGCGATGTCCAGCGCCCCCTGGTCACCCAGAGGTTTAGAGATCCCGACGTCTAGCTCATCCCTCGTGTCATGAGAACGAGATACGCGGCTCCTATCGGGATCGTCGACACGTCGGGTGGCCTTACTGGTTTAGTTTTACCTTTGACGAAATATCTTGTGCATCGGGATTCTGGTGATGCTTTGGGTAATCTGAGAGTTGAGGTTTTCCACTAGGGAATCCGACGAGATCGCGAGCTTCGTGATTGAGGATTTCTATGCGGTTTGTGGTAATTTGTGATGGACTAGTTGGAGCACCCCTCCAGGGTTTAATCTTTTCAGAAAGCCGTGCCCGCGGTTATGTGGCAACGTGGAAACTTTGTTTAACACTCGTTCTAGATAAATTGAAGTTAACTTAATTAAAATATGCCAACTGTGTGTGTAACCGTGACTGTCTCTTCCGTGAGTTCCTTCTCCGATCGAGGACACGGTGGGGTTATGTCTGACGTAGGTAGGTGTTCAGGATCATTCATTTGATCATCAGTAGTTCACGTCCGTTATGCGTAGATCTTCCCCCTCTTATTTCTTGTACTCGTAAGTTTAGCCACCAAATATATGCTAAGCCGCTGCTGCAACCTCACCACTTAACCATGCCTCACCCATTAAGCTTTGCTAGTCTTGATACCTTTGGAAATAAGATTGCTGAGTCCCCTGTGGCTCACAGATTACTACAACACCAGTTGCAGGTACAGGTAAAGGTTACTTGACGCGAGCACGTTGATTGTTCATTTGGAGTTGCTTCTTCTTCTTCTTCATCAATCTAGGATGGGTTCCAGGCCGACAGCCTGGGATAGCAAGGATGGACGTCGTTCTTCTTTTCTCGTTTGTTTTCGTCCGTAGTCGGACCCTGCTCTCATTCATGATGTTGATGTATTGTACTGATGTGACTCTGATGTAGCTTGTGGAGAGTGTAAGCCAACTCTGTATATATATATATATATCTCTTCTTTTCAGTACATGTACTTGTAAGGATATCCATTCTTGCGACACGACGAGATGCGCTTCTATCCCTGACGAGGCCCTCGTGCCAAATTGAGGATAGGGTCGCATCTTGGGCGAGACAATTCATAGAGGTTTCACATCTCTATATTATTGGCATTTTCATAACTGCATGTTCTTAAGATAATCTAACTACGATCATCGAAAAGAATCTCAATTATTGTCACCTTGATGTATGTGGATCATAACACATAATAGGTGCATACAATTTGCAAGATAGGATCCAAAACAATCTCATATTCATAATAACAAAATAGGTTCAGATCTGAAATCATGGCACCCACGCCCTAGTAGAAACATTAAGCATAGCAAAGTCATAGCAACATAATGTAAGAAGACAGTGGATACTAGGATCAAGCCCTATCAATATAACTCGATCACATGATCAATCTCATCCAATCCCATCACAGTCCAGCAAGCCTACAAAGGAATTACTCACTACCGGTGGTCAGCACCATGATGGTGTTGATGGAGAAGGGTCGCCGTTTGGATAGTACGTGTCGTGTGCTATCCAACAAGCTTAAGTTTTCTTAATTTGCAACTCGTATGCGAAAGTTATGGAAGTTTTAGTGGATGAGCAACTTTTCTCGCTTAAGCGGAAGTACCGCTCTCGGGCGCGGTAGTACCACACCAGCGGAACTTCTGCCCATGAGTACCGGCCTCACTTCTGCTTATGCTAACACCCCCTTTGATTCACTTTGGCTTGTCCTAAGCCACAACACACTGAAAATGATATTGAAGTCCATCCAAGTCTTTACATGTATCCTCTTGAGTGTCCCCAGATTAGCGATTCACTTGCTCAATGATCCTCACCAACTTGTTCTTGCGACGATGGTCCAATACTCCGAGAGGAAGTGTAAACTGGTTAGTACCTGAAGGAAGAATAGACGACACCTAGTCGGATGACTTCAGAACTTTGCAAAACAACGAGACATGGAACATTGGATGGATATTTGATGCTTTTGGAAGTTGGATCTCGTACACCACCTCCCAATCTTTTCTAGCCTCGGAAAAGGACCAGAATATTAGAAGGTAAGTTTATGACATTCGTTTTCATGACCGAGCTCTAAATGTATGGATGTAGCTTAATGAAAACTTTTTCTCCCACATCAAAAGCACGATCTAAATGCCAGTTGTATGCTTGCTGTCCCATGTTGTCACACACTTGAAGGAGATGCATTTGAATAAGAGTTGTCATCTCATTATGTTCAAAAGGCCAAGCATTCAAATCACAAACTTGCATCTTGGATGCATGATCCGTCTCCAACGTATCTATAATTTTTGATTGTTCCATGTTATTATATTATCTGTTTTGGATGTTTTATATGCATTTATACGTTGTTTTATATTATTTTTGGGACTAACCTATTAACCAAGAGCCTAGTGCCAGTCTTTGTTTTTTCCACTTTTTTGAATATTGCAGATAAGGAGTATTAAACGGAGTCCAAATGGAACAAAAATCTCCGGAAAGATTTTTCTTGAACCAGAAGGCACGCATCAGGCTTGGAGTAGGGGGCAAGGAAATTGCCGGGAGGCCACAAGCCTATAGGGCGCGCCCTGGGGGGTGGTCGCACCCCCTGGCTTGTGGGCCCTCTGGAGGTCTCCTAACCCTAATTCTTGGCCTATAAATTCCCAAATATTCCAGTATCGCTAAAAAGAGCCACATAAATACTTTTACGCCGCCGGGAGCCTCTGTTCCCGAGAGATCCAATCTGCGAGCCTTTTCCGGTAATCTGCCGGAGAGGGAATTGATCACGGAGGACATCTACATAAACTCCATTACCCCTTCGATGATGTGTGAGTAGTTCACCACAGACCTACGGGTCCATAGCTAGTAGCTAGATGGCTTCTTCTCTGTCTTTGATCTTCAATATCATGTTCTTCATGATCTTCATGGGGGTCTATCTGATGTAATACTCTTTTGCAGTGTGTTTGTCGATATCCGATGAATTGTGATTTTATGTTCATATTATCCATGACTATTATTTGAGTCTCTTCTGAATTTGTTATATGCATGATTTCATATCTTTGCAAGTCCCTTCGAATTATTTGTTTGGTTTGGCCAACTAGATTGGTAATTCTTGCAATGGGAGAAGTGCTTAGTTTTGGGTTCAATCTTGCGGTGTCCTCACCCAGTGACAGTAGGGGTAGAGAGCCATGTACTGTATTGTTGCCATCAAGGGTAAAAATATGAGGTTTTCATCATATTGCTTGAGTTTATCCCTCTACAACATGTCATCTTACTTAATGCGTTACTCTGTTCTTCATGAACTTAATACTCTAAATGCAGGCCGGAGTCGATCGATGTGTGGAGTAATAGTAGTAGATGCAGAATCATTTTGGTCTACTTGATACGAACGTGATGCCTATATGCATAATCATTGCCTTGGATATCTTCATAATTATTTGCTTTTCTATCAATTGCTCGATAGTAATTTGTTCACCCACCGTATTATTTTCCTCTATGAGAGAAGCCTCTAGTGAAACCTATGGCCCCTGTGTCTATTTTCCATATCATATTTTCAGATCTATAAACCAAAAATACCTTTCTGCAATTTATTTACTCTATTTTTACTTTCAGATCTCTCAATATTTTATACCTAGCTCTATCAGATCTCATCCTTGCAAATAACTCGGAAGGGATTGACAACCCCTTTATAGCGTTGGGTGCAAGTGTTTGATTATTTGTGTAGGTACTACTACTGGAGCCTTGCTTGTTCCTCCTGCTGGATTGATACCTTGGTTCTCAACAAACTGAGGGAAATACTTATCTACTTCATTGCATCAGTGTTTCCTATTCAAGGGAAAACCAACGCAAGCTCAAGAGGTAGCAATGTCCCAATGCCTAGGCTCATGCCCATAAATGACAACAAATAGTGACTTACCCAAAGCACTGTGACACGTTGTGTGGTGCCAATATTCTAGCAATGGCAACCAAGAGCTCCATGGTAACCCACAAGTATAGGGGACCGCAATAGTCTTCACGGGTAGTATTACACCCTAATTTGTTGATTCGACACAAGGGGAGCCAAAGAATATTTATTAGTCTTAGAGGTTGAGTTGTAAATTCAACCACACGCGGGATATCTCTCTCTAGCAAAAGTTTGAGTAGCACAATAAAATAGTGGTAGTAATGGTAACGGTAACAGCAGCACTAGCGTAATGATTGTAACAGTAGCAGTAGAAATAGTAACTTAGCAAGATTTAGTATATGAAATGCTTAGGCACGTGGACCGGTGATGGATAATGATTTATATGGAATTCATCATGTAACAATTACATACTAGACTGACACAAAACTATCTCTAATTCATCAATGTAATCTAGGCATTAATTTTGTATATAGTCATATGTGTTGAGATAAGAACTTGCATGGCATCTTTTGTCCTACCCTCCCATGGCAGCGGAGTCCATAAAGAAACTAAGGGATATCAAGGTCTCCTTTTAATAGAGAACTAAAACAAAGCATTAACGCATAGTTTATACATGAACTCCTCAAACTACGATCACCGAAAAGAATCCCAATTATTCTCGCCTTGATGTACGCGGATCATGACATGTAATATGTGCATAAAACTTGCAATATTGGATCCAAAACACTCTCATATTCATAATAACAAAATAGGTTCAGATCTAAAATTATGGCACTCGGGCCCTAGTACAAGCATTATGCATAGCAAAGTCATAGTAACATAATCTCAGAACATAGTGGATACTAGGATCAAGCACTATCAATATAACTCGATCACATGATCAATCTCATCCAATCCCATCACCGTCCAGCAAGCCTACAAAGGAATTACTCACTACCTGTATTCAGCATCATGATGGTCTTGATGGAGAAGGGTCGGTGTTTGGATAGTACTTGTCATGTGGTATCCAACAAGCTTGAGTTTTCTCAATTCGGAGCTCGTGTGCGAAAGTTATGGCACTTTTAGTGGCTGGGCAGTTTTACTCATTTAAGCGGAAGCACCACTCTGGGGCGTGGTAGTACCACTCCAGCGGTACTTCTGCCCACCAATGTCGGCCTCACTTCCGCTTATTCTTTTCTTCTGGCATCCGTGAGGCTTTTTCTTTTTTGAGCGGAAGTACCGCTCCAGCGGTACTGCCACCCTCCCCTACCGCTCACACTTCCGCTTAAATATTTTATTTGGCTTCCTTACTCCCCTTGACAGAACTAAGCGGAAGTACCGCTTTGGGGGGACATTAGTACTGCTCTGGCGGAACTACCGCCCCTGTGGATGTATCCTATCTTCTGTGTTGGTCGGTACTTCCGTGCAAGCGAAAGTACTGCCCACTCGGACGGTACTACCGCTTAGTTGAGCCAGTGGGCTGAGTAACGGCCACATCCCCGCCCACTATAAAAGGGGGTCTTCTTCCCCAATGGTTTTCCAACTCTTGAGCTCCTGTTCTTCCCCCATTGTTGACCTTTGAGCTTGCTAACTGTCAACCCTCTAATGGTACTTGCCAGTTCTTGAGGGAAAAGAGCGAAGAGATCTAGATCCACATTTCCACCAATCACTTTCTCCTCTGTGTGAGGGGAACCCCTTGGATCTTGATCTTGGAGTTCTTTGTGAGTTCGTTGTTTTTCCTCTCATATTCCTCCATAGCTTTTGTTGTTGTGGAGGGATTTGAGTGTGAGGGACTTGACCACTTCGTGTGTTCTTGCCATTGCATTAGTTACATCGGTTTGAGTTCTCCATGGTAATACATGGAAGTGCAAAGTTTGAGAAGGTTATTACCCTTGGGTGCTTGGTACCCTAGAGATTGTTCTTCGTGGATGCTTTGGCGTCCTAGAAGCTTGGTGGTGCCTCGAAGCTCAACCATTGTGGTACAAAGCTCTGGGCAAGCGTCGGGGTCTCCAATTAGATTGTGGAGATGACCCCGAGCATTTGAGTTCATCTCGGAGCCGCAGTCCATTGTGGTGAAGCATCGTGGTGTTGTTGGGAGCCTCCAATTAAGTTGTGGAGATTGCCCCAACCTTGTTTTCACGGGTTCGGTGACAACCCTCAAGGATTCCTTAGTGGAAACACATCATATTGCATTGTGCGAGGGCGTGAGGAGATTATGGTGGCCTTAGTTGCATCTTGGGGAGCATTTGTGCCTCGACACCGTTGCAAATGGAGATTAGCATCTACAAGGGTGTGAACTTTGGGATACATCGTTGTCTCCCCGTGTGCCTCGGTTATCTCTTACCCGAGCCCTTTACTTATGCACTTTACTTTGTGATAGCCATATTGCTTCTTATTATATATCTTGCTATCACTTAGTTGTTTATCTTGCTTAGCATAAGTTGTTGGTGCAGATAGGTGAGCCTAGTTGTTTTAGGTTTTGTGCTTGACAAATTAAACGTTAGTTTTATTCCACATTTGTTCAAGCCTAATGTCGGTGCATGCTACTGCAACAAAAGACCTTCCAACGGCGCCAGAAACGTGCAGACGGGAGACTCTTCTTGTCTTGATAATCCTCAGCAACGGCACCAGGAATCCTTGTGCTATGGCTACGCCTTAAGGGACTTCATAGGAAAATATTCAAAGGATTTCCCCCGTGGCCTTGGGGCCTTGCATTGGTGTTCCCTCAAAGCGGAAAGGGTGATGTAGCGCAGTGGTGGTAAGTATTTCCCTCAGTTTGAGAACCAAGGTATCGATCCAGTGAAGGAGTATCACAAGTACCTGCACAAACACAAAAAGCTTTCTCCCAACGCTATGAAGGGGTTGTCAATCCCTTATAGATTGTTCGCCAAGTGAGAACTGAAACCAACAAAGCAACAAAGCAAAGTAAAAGCAAAAGTGGAAACGATAGGTGTGAATAGACCCGGGGGGCGTAGTGTTCACTAGTGGCTTCTCTCATGAAAGTAGGTAGAGGGTGGGTGAACAAATTACTGTCGAGAAATTGATAGAACTGCGCAAAGTCGTGACGTCATCTATGGCAATGATTATATCTATAGGCATCACGTCCAAAACAACTAGACCGATACTTTTTGCATCTACTACTATTACTCCACACGTCGACCGCTATCCAACATACATCTAGTGTATTAAGTCCACAAGAACAGAGTAACGCCTTAAGCAAGATGACATGGTGTAGATGGACAATCTCATATCTACGACAAAGCCCACCTTGTTACCCTTGATGGCAACTACACGATGTGTGCCTTGCTGCCCCTACTGTCACTAGGAAAGGTCACCACACGGTAAGAACCCAAAACCAAGCACTTCTCCCATTGCAAGAATCATAGATCTAGTTGGCCAAACAAAACCCAAGACTCGGGGAGACTTACAAGGATATCAAATCATGCATATAAGAAATGAGCAAAGACTCAAATATATATCATAGATAATCTAATCACAAATCCACAATTCATCGGATCTCGACAAACACACCGCCAAAGAGGATTACATCGGATAGATCTCCATGAAGATCATGGAGAACTTTGTATTGAAGATCCAAGAGAGAGAAGAAGCCATCTAGCTACTAACTACGGACCCGTAGGTCTGAAGTGAACTACTCATGAGTCATTGGAGGGGCGATAATGTTGATGTAGAAGCCCTCCAACTCCAAAGTCCCCTCCGGTAGGGCACCGGGAAGGGTCTCCAGATGAGATCTCACGGAAACGGAAGCTTGCGGCGGCGGAAAAGTGTTTTCGTGGATTCCCTGATTTTTTTCTGTATTTTAGGGAATACATAGGTGAAGGAGCTAGGCCAGGGGGGCGCCAGGGTGGCCACAAGCCTGCTAGCCGCCGCCCCTGGTGGCGGCTACAGGGCTTGTGGGCCCCCTGTAGCTCTCCTAGCTCGGCCCTCAAGCCCCGTGGTCTTCTTCCGTTCGGGAAAAATTTATTTCGGGGATTTTATTCCGTTTGGACTCCGTTCCAAAATCAGATATGAAAAGAGCGAAAAACACAGAAAAAAAGGAACTGGCACTTGGCACTGAATTAATAAGTTAGTCCCAAAAAAGATATAAAAGGTACATAAAACATCCAAAGATGACAAGATAACAACATGAAACCATCAAAAATTATAGATACGTTTGAGACATATCAAGCATCCCCAAGCTTAACTCCTGCTCGTCCTCGAGTAGGGAAGTGATAAAGAATGAAATTTTGATGCTTTCATGCTACCTAGCATAGATGTCCTTTGTAACTCCTCTTATGTGACGTGAATGTTCAGATTCATTAGATTCAAAACAATAGTTTGCTATTGACGTGGAAATAATAATACTTCAATCAAACTAGCAAGGTAATCATGACCTTTCAAAATAACAAGGCCAAAAGAAAGTTACCCATACAAAAGCATATAGTCTAGCTATGCTCTATCATCATTGCACAACGAATTTAAATCATGCACAACCCCGGTATTCGCCAAGTAATTGTTTTCACACCTTTACTTTCTCAAACCTTTTCAACTATCACGCAATACATGAGCGTGAGCCATGGTTTTAGCACTATAAGTGGTGTGGAGTGTGGTGGAGGTTGCAAGAAAAGCAAATAGAGATGGTCACACTAACTTGGCATATCAATGAGTTGTGCATATGCTCATCAATATATATCAATGTGAATGAGTAGGGATTGCCATACAAATGATGCACTAGAGCTAAGAGTATGTGAAAGCTCTTAAAGAAAACTAGTGGGTGTGCATCCAACTTGCTTGCTCACGAAGACCTAAGGCAATTTTGAGGAAGCCTATCATTGGAATATACAAGCCAAGTTATATAATGAAAATTTCCCACTAGCTATATGGTGGTGACAAAACGAGAGACTCTCAATCATGAAGATCATGGTGCTTAACATGCACAAGTGTGGAAAGGTGGTAGCATTGTCCCTTCTCTTTTTTTCTCTTTTTTTGGTGGGCTCTTTGGCCTCTTTTTTTTATTTTTATTTTGGTGGGCATCTTTGGCCTCTTTTATTTACTCACATGGGACAATGCTCCATCAATGATGATCATCACACTTTCAACTCAAAACTTAGAGCAACGATGACTCTATATGGAATGCCTTCGGTAGTGTACCATGACAATGATCTAGCATGGTATAGACATTAATGGAAACGTCATGGTAGCTATCTTACGACCATGCAATGGCAATGCAGAAGTGGTGGCACATGTCATGGTGGTAGTTGCATGTCAATATACCTCGGAATGACTTTGAGAAAGCCATAGTAGGTAGGTATGGTGGCTGTTTTGAGGGAGGCCAATGGTGGGTTTTGTGCACCGACGAAAGTTGCACGACACTAAGAAGATAGTGATGGTGGAAGGTGAAAGTGCATCTAAACCATGGACTCAACACTAGTCATGAAGAACTCATATACTTGTTGCAAAAGTTTTATTAGTAATTGAAACAAAGTATTCAACGCATACTCCTAGGGGAAGGGTTGGTAGGTATAAACCATCGCGCGATCCCGACCGCCACACAAAGGATGACAATCAATAGACTAATCATGCTCAGACTTCATCACATAGCGGTTCACCATACGTGCATGCTACGGGAATCACTAACTTCAACACAAGTATTTCTAGATCCACAACACCTTACTAGCATAACTTCAATATTACCATAACCACAACTCAAAACTAATTGAGATGAATCAAACTTGTCTAACTATTCAATGCACATGAAGGTGGAAGTTTTCGTATCCCTTTGGATAACTACCCCTTTTGAGACTACTTTCATAGCATAGATGAACTACCAAGCCACGCACCGCTGTGCTCTAAAAGATATAAGTGAAGCACAGAGAGTAAAAGCATCTAGCTCAAAAGATATAAGTGAATCACATGTCAGCTGAATTGTCAACCAAAGGATATAAGTGAAGCTCGACAAAATCATGGTGAGTGCATGTCTCTCTCTCTAGGTGTACAGCTAGTATGATTGTGACACAACAAAAATAAAAGACTCCTACGCTACAAGACGCTCCAAGCAAAAGACATAACATGTGGTGAATAAAAAATATAGCCCCAAGTAACGTTATCGATGGATTTGAAGACGAAAGAGGGGATGCCTTCCGGGGCATCCCCAAGCTTAGGCTTTAACGACATCCTTGAATCTCTTGGGGTGCCTTGGGCGTCCACAAGCTTGAGCTCTTGCCACTCTTTATCTCTTTGTCCATAAGAACTTCACCCAAAACTTGAAAACTTCACAACACGAAACTTAAACAGAAACTCGTGATAACATTAGTATAAGAAAGCAAACCACCACTTCCTTAGGTACTGTAGCAAACTTAAATTCTACTTATGCTGATGTTGGGTTACAGTATTTTAAATCTTACATGGCTAATACCCCCGATACTATCCATAGTTTCATCAAAATAAGCAACCAACACAACAAAAACATAATCTATTAACAGCAGACCAGTCTGTAGCAATCTGTATACTTCGTATACTTCTGGTACTTCAAAAATTCTGAAACATTACGACAGTCTAAAGAATTTTTATAGAAATCAGCAGAAATAAGAATCAACTCAAAATCTCTTACAGAAAAAAATGAAAATTCTTTTCGTGAGCAGAAAGTTTTTGTCGTTTCCAGCATGACCAAACGATCATCACCAAGACTAATCATAACGGTTTTGCTTGGCACAAATGCAAAAAGAAACACAAAAAACACAATCATAATAGAATTATGAAAGTGTGGAAAACACAAAACAGAAAGAAAAAGGATAGATTCGTTGGGTTGCCTCCCAACAAGCGCTTTTGTTTAACGCCCTTAGCTAGGCAAAAGGTGATGGAATGACGTATATTCATCTTTGGTGCTCAAACCATAAGTAGACCTCATCATAGATTCATAAGGCAATCTTATTTTCTTTCTAGGAAAGTTCTCCATGCCCTTCTTTAAAGGAAATTGAAATCTAATATTCCCTTCCTTCATATCGATGATAGCACCAATAGTCCTTAGGAAAGGTCTACCAAGAATAATGGGGCATGAAGGATTGCAATCATAGTTTTTTATCTTGATTTTGATAGTAGGTTCCCACTCATCATGAAGTTTTCTAGGTATACAGACTTCTAATTCGAGCTTCTCTTCAAGAGATTTCATCATAGCATCTACGATATGCGCGGTAAAGGCTTTGCTTTGGCTATAAGCATGCGGAGAGTTTGCAATGGATTGCATCAAAGAAATGCATTCAAACAAGGAGCAATTGTCATAATTGAATTCCTTGAAATCCAAAGTGGGAGTTTCATTACTACCCAAAATTTTGATTTCTTCTACTCCACTCTCCACACCTTTATCATCAAGATGGGTGGACTCCGAATCATTGGGGCATTTTTCAACCAAAGTGGAATCATATCCAGCCCCTTCATCAATAGGTTTGACACGCGAAAACAAAGATTCAAGAGGAGTCACACCAAGGACTTTTAGATCTTCGTGATTTGCATCACTAGAACGCACCCTTTTAAACCATTCATGCCTAGCACGAATTTGGGCGGTTCTTTCTTTGCTTTCATTCATGGAGACACGCATAGCTTTCAAAGTTTCATCCCAGTTGACCTTGGGAGGAGCACATCTAAGTTTCCAAGCATCAATATCACAAGACATCCTATCAACGCTCTTAGCCAAATCGTCTATTTTGAGTAGTTTTTCCTTTATGGACGCATTGAAAATCTTTTGAGAGTTGATGAACTCTTTGATATGACTCTCTAATTCAGAGAGTAATTTGTTGTGATTTCCATAAGTGTTGTTGTAGGAATTGCCATAATTGTTAGAGGAGTTACTAGGAAAAGGCCTAGGAACATAGTTTCCTCTAAAAGCATTGTTGTTGCCAAAATTGTTCCTACCAACAAAATTCACGTCCAAACTAGCGTTGCTACTCTCAATCAAGGAAGATAGTGGCATGTCATTAGGATCTAAAGGAGAGTTTCTACTAGCAACCAAATTCATCAACTCGTCCATCTTAGCACTAAGCGAGTTAATTTCTTCTATAGCGTGTACATTTTTGCTAGCAGGTGACCTTTCAGTGTGCCACTGAGAGTAGTTGGTCATGATATTGTCTAGGAGTTTTGTAGCGTCTCCTAATGTGACTTCCATGAACGTTCCACCTGAGGCGGAGTCCAAGATATTGCGAGAAGTGAAATTCAAGCCAGCGTAAAAGATTTGTATAATCATCCACAAACTCAAGCCATGAGCGGGACAATTTCTAATCATAAGCTTCATCCTCTCCCAAGATTGTGCAACGTGTTCTTGATCAAGTTGCTTGAAATTCATGATATCGTTATGTAAGGAAATGATCTTAGCCGGCGGAAAATACTTGGATATGTAAGCATCTTTGCACTTATCCCAAGAATCAATACTATTTTTAGGCAAAGAAGAAAACCAAGTTTTTGCGCAATCTCGCAACGAGAAAGGAAAAAGCTTCAACTTAATCACGTCATTATCCACATCTCTTTTCTTTTGCATATCACAAAGCTCAATGAAGGTATTGAGATGGGATGTGGCATCTTCACTAGGAAGGCCAGATAATTTCTCTTTCATAACAAGATTCAGCAAAGCTGCGTTGATTTCATACGATTCCGCACTAGTGGTGGGAGCAATCGGAGTACTAATAAAATTATTATTATTGGTACTCAAGAAGTCGCAAAGTTTGGTGTTTTCAGCCATGATGACTTCAACAAACAAACAAGCAAGAAAACCGGCAAAGGAAAATGGCAAAAAGGCAAAAAGCAAAAGAAAACGACAAAGGAGAAAGGCAAATGGAAACGACAAATGTGAAGTGGGGGAGAGGAAAACGAGAGGCAACTGGCAAAAAAGTAAATGCAAGAGATGAGTTTGTGAGACCTACTTGGATAGATCTCTCCTTCCCTCGCAACGGCGCCAGAAATACTTCTGCTACTGCAACAAAAGACCTTCCAACGATGCCAGAAACGTGCTGACGGGAGACTGTTCTTGTCTTGATACTCCTCAGCAACGGCACCAGGAATCCTTCTGCTACGGCTACGCCTTAAGGGACTTCCTAGGCAAATATGCAAAGGATTTCCCCTGTGGCATTGGAGCCTTGCGTTGGTGTTCCCTCGAAGCGGAAAGGGTGATGTAGCGCAGCGGTGGTAAGTATTTCCCTCAGTTTGAGAACCAAGGTATCGATCCAGTGAAGGAGTATCACAAGTACTTGCACAAACACAAAAAGCTTGCTCCCAACGTTACGAAGGGGTTGTCAATCCCTTATAGATTGTTCGCCAAGTGAGAACTGAAAGCAACAAAGTAACAAAGCAAAGTAAAAGCGAAAGTGGAAACAATAGGTGTGAATAGACCCGGGGGCCGTAGTGTTCACTAGTGGCTTCTCTCATGAAAGCAGGTAGACGGTGGGTGAACAAATTACTGTCGAGCAATTGATAGAACCGCGGAAAGTCGTGACGTCATCTATGGCAATGATTATATCTATAGGCATCACGTCCAAAACAAGTAGACCGATACTTTCTGCATCTACTACTATTACTCCACACGTCGACCGCTATCCAGCATGCATCTAGTGTATTAAGTCCAAAAGAACAGAGTAACGCCTTAAGCAAGATGACATGATGTAGATGGACAATCTCATATCTACGACAAAGCCCACCTTGTTACCCTTGATGGCAACTAGACGATGTGTGCCTTGCTGCCCCTACTGTCACTGGGAAAGGTCACCACACGGTAAGAACCCAAAACCAAGCACTTCTCCCATTGCAAGAATCATAGATCTAGTTGGCCAAACAAAACCCAAGACTCGGAGAGACTTACAAGGATATCAAATCTTGCATATAAGAAATCAGCAAAGACTCAAATATATATCATAGATAATACGATCACAAATCCACAATTCATCGGATCTCGACAAACACACCGCCAAAGAGGATTACATCGGATAGATCTCCATGAAGATCATGGAGAACTTTGTATTGAAGATCCAAGAGAGAGAAGAAGCCATCTAGCTACTAACTACGGACCCGTAGGTTTGAAGTGAACTACTCACGAGTCATTGGAGGGGCTCCAGATGAGATCTCGCGGAAACGGAAGCTTGTGGCGGCGGAAAAGTGTTTTTGTGGATTCTTTGATTTTTTTTCTGTATTTTAGGGAATATATAGGCGAAGGAGCTAGGTCAGGGGGGCGCCAGGGAGGCCACAAGCCTGCTAGCCGCCGCCCCCTGGTGGCGGCTACAGGGCTTGTGGGCCCCCTGTAGCTCTCCTGGCTTGGCCCTCAAGCCCCGTGATCTTCTTCCGTTTGGGAAAAAATTATTTCGGGGATTTTATTCCGTTTGGATTCAGTTCCAAAATCAGATCTGAAAAGAGCCAAAAACACAGAAAAAACAGGAACCGGCACTTGGCACTGAATTAATAAGTTAGTCCCAAAAAAGATATAAAAGGTACATAAAACATCCAAAGATGACAAGATAACAGCATGAAACCATAAAAAATTATAGATACGTTTGAGATGTATCAGTGCACTAAAGACTGGGGTTTCCAGTTCCCCGGACTTGTCTGTGGACACCAGCAACCACTCCACAGTGGCAAGGCGCATCGCTGGGGCTTAGGGCGAAAGCAAGACTCAGAAGCCACCAAATGCAGATTGCAAGCCCCGGCAAGCACTCGCTTGCTGGGAAGGAAGAAGAGACCTCGACAGGAGCTCCCTGTCGGGGAGATAGACAATGCCACGGCGAGACCCTCTCTCCAAGGAAGATGGACTAAGCCTCGGCAAGCCACCCTTGGCGGGAAGGCTGATAAGGCCTCGGTAGGCCATCACCTCCCTGCCGAGAGGAACAAGAAGAGCCCCGACAAGGTACGGGCCCAAGGCGCCCTTGCGACCTGCAAAGGCCTCCACCGACGATGCATGAGCCACACGTTCGCCCGAACGCCAGTGCAACATCCCGGAGTTGCGACATGTGGGTACGTGTCCAACCCCCCCTGACGAGGTCAGGGAAGTCTGTCGAAGCATTCAATGCACCTCTAACAAGGCAGTAACACTGTGACTGTCAGTCGGCGCTGTTTCACTCGTGAACCCACCGTTCACCCATTGAGCCAGTGTGGTGACCCCTTCGCCTATAAAAGGAGGCCCGAGGCTTAGTAGTAGGGGCTTGTTCGGCTTTTTGACCAATCGAAAGGCTGTAAAAGGGGATAGATCGACAGTAATAACCCAAAACGAATAACTAAACGCATGCAGGAGTAGGGTTTTACGCACCATGCGGCCCGAACCTGGGTAAAAAGATCTTGTCGGGCCCTGAATGTTGGTTCTCTCTTGTCGCGACCCCTCTTCCTTCCAAACCAGCAAAAAGGGGACCGTGGAGGCCCCCATAGGTGTCGATACTTCACCGACATCTTTGGCGCGCCAGGTAGGGGGATCGCCGGTAGCAGGCCGGCGTCAGCGCCGCCCCGATGCGAGGAGCCGCTCGTCGGCTCCGTGGATCCCAGTTCGCCGCTGCATCTTCCCTGGTGGGAGGAAGCAGTGTCTGCTCTGCCCGCTCAAGAGATCATAGCGCCTCCATAGGTATTATGCGAGCGCGAGTGGAAGGAGCAGAAGCCCCGAGCTCCTCATTGCCGGCCAACACACCTCCTTGGAACGTCGCGCTGCTCTCGAGGGCGTGACAGGTGGCTTCGGCCAGGCCTCCGACGCTTACTCGGACTGACGCACATCTTTGGAGTGCTGCATGGTCGTCGAGGATGCGTCCGAGGCCCCGAACCGCCCCTTTACGCGCCCTCCGGCTCGCATTTCTCCTTGGAGCGTTGTGGCATTAGAAAGATGCGCTCGGGGGCTCCGCCAGCAAAACTCTTGCAAAAGAGATGAGAAAGTGTTATGCCCCAGCGTGCCTCTTTCCTTCAGAGTGGCCAAAGGCCACCGGCGAAAACCTCGTCGGCAAGAAGGCCACTGGAGGCAACATTAGCTTGCCGGGGGTACAGATATTCCACCTCGGCAGCACCTTCAGACGCTGCGGCTAGGAATGCCGCGACGCGCCACATAAGTACAGAGGCAAACTTCTTGCCAGATTCTTGGTAGATTAGTTGTATCCTTTTGAAGGCTCGACTTTTGTATGAGAACCCTGCGCGCAGATGGACCTTTCTAGGATCAATGCACTCCATCTCCCTTTCGAGCCTGTTGAACGACTTGAGCGGCCAGAAAGCGCCTTTATCTCGTTTCGAACTCGCTCAACGTTTCGGACGGCTACCTAGCACATTATTTCGCCTCGAGCTGCGCTCAATGATTTACATGGTCGCACTCAGTGCAACAAGGAGTCTTGCCGGTGACAACCTCCTCTACGGAGTTTTCTGAGGATCCGCTCCTCTAAGTGCTCGCGGCAGGATAAGTCAAGCCGGCAAACATCCGGAAAAGTGCAAAGGAATAATCATACAAAATGAGAGTCGAATAAAGGATGCAACTATTCATTCATTTGTTTGGATACATTCGATTCCACTTACAAAGCATTGTTTTCCTAACCTAAAGACTGTGTCTTTTAACGAGGGGCGACCTATGTGGAGGAAGTGAAGTTCAAGAAGACAAAAAAGCGGCAGGGCCCGCTGCGCAACCGAGGTTGGTTCTTCCTAGACCAGCATTGCGTAGAGGAGAACGGGGCAAGAAGGGAAGACGGAGGCGAACTCCGGAAGCTGCCGAGAAGACAAGGCAGCGTCGGTTCTTTCGGCGCGTAGGTCTCGGCTCAGGACGAGGTGGGCCGCAGGCTGACGGTGATGGTGCGATCGACGATCAATCTGAGGTCAGATCCTCATACACAGGCTTAACCCGCCGAGGATCTAACCCGTCCCTTCTATCGCTGCCATCCGACCCTTCCTCATCACCCCCAGACGAGGAAGGGTTGTCGGTCCCGCTCGAGCTCTCTTCGCAGCAGCCGAGACGCGCACCTGAGCTCCCATATAGCTTGACGGAGAGCAGGTTGTACGCCGTCATCTTGAAGCGAAGAACATGTCCATCCCAGAGATTGTGGGCACGAGCAAAGCTCTTCCACCCACAACCAAGGAACAGGAGCCGGGGCCGCGGATGCGCTATGGCCACTGGTACGTCACCATTGCTGCAGCAGTGTACCCGTAGCCATAGCATCGGGGGCTTCTCTTCCTCCATCGTCTTGGCAAAGGCGCTGGGGAGCTGTAGCCGGGTCCTGATGCATCCTCGCAATTGGACAAGGAGCTCCAATGGGGTCCTTTCGATGTGAGTTCCCACCGGAACGAGTCTCGAAGAAGGCGGGGACGCTGGAGTAGCGCTCCGCCTCCCTCAGCCACGACCCCGGTGTCCTCGGCCCCTCGAGCCTCTCCCGCCACGGTCGACGGGGCTGCGGCTGGCTGCGGCTCGTGAAGCTATGGCTTGATCCGAGCAGGATCCCCTTGCCGCCCTGGCGTAGGACGGAGGCCGGCCCCGTCCCCTAACCATGGTTAGGGGCGGGTGCCACCGGCAAAGCTGCAAGAATCAAGAGAAGGTAAGGCGACATACGCTGAAGGCTTCGAGAGTGAGATGGATGGGAAAAACCTCCATGCAAACACCCTAATTTATTGGGCAAAGCTCGGAGGCCACCCTCCTCGCTCCAGAAGCCACCACCCCTCTCGCCCAATCTCCCTCAAGTCACGAACGGAACATGGAACCACCCTGATGCACCAATGCATGCAGGGGCGGGGCCATCCACGCTCGCGGCTTTTGAGACCACGATCGCCACTTGCCCGACCACCCCTGTGCATGTCCTACATGTGGCAGAGGCATTTTCTATTGGGGAATGTTGCATGGGAAACAAAAAATTTCCTACGCACACGAAGACCTATCATGGTGATGACCATCTACGAGAGGGAGATCGGATCCACATACCATTGTAGATCGCTAAGCGGAAGCGTTAATAAACGCGGTTGATGTAGTGGTACGTCTTCACGATCCGTCCCACAAACCGTCCCACGATCCGTCCCACAAACCGTCCCACGATCCGTCCCATGAACCGTCTCACGATCCATCCCGATCAAGTGCCGAACAGACGACACTTCCGCGTTCCACACACGTACGTCTCGATGATGATCTCCGCCTTCTTGATCCAGCAAGAGGGGCGAGGAAGTAGATGAGTTCTCCGGCAGCGTGACGGTGCACCAGT